>NC_143528.1:18300572-18600572 GCF_031878675.1 Megascapheus bottae | reverse complement strand
CTTCTATCTGGCAAATATCATGTAACCCTTTTATTAATTACAATAAAATATTTAAAAAAAGAAAAGGGGACTAGAGCATAGACAGAGTTGTATGAGATAGGGGAAGGAAGACAAAAAGGGTAACATTGATCTATCTAAATTACAATTATAAATTGATATATTGAATTGAAGCCCCTTTGCACAAGTTTTTAAAGATAATAGTGAAGAGAACTGTGAAGGGAAAACCAATAAAAGAAACTGTGGAGAACAGCAAAGATATGGAACCAACCCAGATGTCCCTTAGTTGATGAGTGGATCAACAAGATGTGGTATTTGTACACAATGGAATTCTATCCTGCTGTCAGAGAAAACGACATCGCCCCATTTGTTAGGAAATGGAAAGACTTAGAAAAAATCATATTAAATGAAGTAAGCCAGACTCAAAGGAACATAGGCTCAATAGTTTCCCTCATTTGTCATAATAGTAGAAACCTTGGGCTCTTCTAGCAGAGATTTGCAATAGAGCAAAACCTTGATACATAAGGCCATACAGTATGATGCTAAACGAAAGGACCACTAGGATATAGAAACAAAACCATATAATGAGTGATTGTTGTCCTTAATGTACTATATTATCTCTTATCTCTTTTGCTGTCCCTTGGTTATCTTATATTGTTACAGTATCTCACTTTGTTATCTGATATATTGGATATATTAGTATTTGGTTATTTGAAATTGGATAGGGAAGGGGCGAAAACCAAAATGGGGTTTGGGGGGGGAGGGTAATGGGGACCAAGACATGTGAAAGGGTATCAATGTATGTGAATTAATGCACCTTCTATCTGGCAAATATCATGTAACCCTTTTATTAATTACAATAAAAATATTATAAAAAAAGAAACTGTGGAGAGACTGCTAGATTACTCCATAGGCATTTTCATGCAAATATTGGGTGGAAAAAAATAGGACTAGCAAAGGTTTGGCGCATTTCATTTTCTCCCAGATCCGACCTCAGATAGAGACTGGTGACAAAGATTGACGCTCAAAAAAGGTCTAGTTCAGTTCCATCTTCTGATGTATGAGGTCTTTAGGCAATGATTTAAAAAATGCAAGAAATCCTGTATTACTTTGCTTTTCCTTTGCCTTTTTGGCTTCTTTCATTTATGGAAAATGTAGAATTAAGTTGACATTCAAGTCCTAAGAAGCAAGTGCCTGGAGGCTTTAGTTAGGATATAAGCCTTAAAGGACAGAATAATCCATAAGAGAAGACAAATTCAACTGAAATGAGGGATACATATCTAGTCAAGGTAGCAGGATATGATCCCATATCTGGCAAAGACAGATTATTTTTCCACACTGACTGTTATTTGTTTTTGTCAGACGATGCACCCCAAAGAGCTGGGAATTGAACCCAGAGCCTTGGCCATGCTTACTTAGATAAACAAGCACATTGTCTCTTGAGCCACATTGTCAGACTCCACAGGTTTCATTAGTGGTTTGGATAACCTTTATCTTTGTTAATAAAACGTGCTTGTGACACAAAAATTTACTTATGGTGAGTGACCCTATTTCTCTAGTTCTGAAAGCCAGGAAGATAAGAAGGAAATGTTATTCCAAGCACTTGTGGCATCTGAAGAGAAATGGGCAACAAGAAAATGGCCTTGAGAAATGAATCCTGAGCAGAGAGAGAGAGAGAAAAAAAATCCTTTCCTATTGTAATCTAAGCCTTCTTTTGTACATGTGCTAAATGTGTCAGAGAACTTTAGTTAGCAAACACATCAGATGCTTAAGAAACTTTCCTTGTGGTTATGAAAATAAAAATTATTTTCATGTCATTTTAGAAATATGTTTCAATTTCTGCTAAAATTCAAGTATGTACTGTATATATTATTTAATTTGTTGTGATACTCAGTTTTTAAAACTCCAAAATTTATTTTTCAAATGAACATATGAGCACACAAACTGCACATACTTAGGGCCTTCTGTGATTCTTCCATACATGTACATACTGTGCAATATTTGTCAGAGATTAAGACATAGGTAGTTCCTTCAATGCTAAAATTTATTATAGTAGGTGTACATAGAACTCTTTCTGCTAGGTTTTGAAATGCAGATTGCATTGAGTCATAGAGTGTTTACCTAGGACATTTCAGGCTAATCGTTTAAATTCCAGTACTGCCAAGAAACTAAACATAAAAAAGAAGAAGAAACTAAAAAAGAAATATAGAGAACATTATAGTTGCCTACAGTCACCTTACTGTATAATAACACAGAACTCCTCTCTAACCCATTGAAAAATGTGTGCTCTTATTTTAGCCTTTCTTATTCATATATTTCTGCTGTGATGGACTAATATGACTCACAAGTCTACAGAGAACTTTGCTGTAAATATATTATATATTATCGTAAGTCTATCCATGTAGTCTGATTCTCAGAAGTGTAGTTGTGTCTGACCAGTTTGGTAGCAGTAATGAATAATAATATAAAGGTATAAATATTGGAAATATTATATATTCCTGAAACTTATTCAAGTCTTGATTGTAATATATTATGATACCATGTTGTTTTGTTTTTATTCAACATATGGATTGTGATTTTTATTTCCTTATAAGCAACTTTTTGCATTATTTTTACTACAGGTTCCTTTCAACATATTATTGTTGGTAATTTTTGTGTGTGTGCATGTGTGTATCTGTTTACATCTGGATTTTATTGGTTTTATTATCATATATCTTGTCTTTCACAGATGTCATTATAATTTCTTTATTTTATTTCCATTTTAATACTTAAATATCCTTTGGTTGTTTTCCCTCTAATGATGCATTTTCTTAATAATACTGCATTTATTTCTCTCTTCACCCAGGACTTTATTAAAACAGAATTGCCTGTAGCTTCAAAGTTACTTAAATCAATCTGCATAGCAAATGTAAATGAGAGTAACAGATTTCCTACCGTCATGGCAAAAGTTTTTCAAGTCTTTAGGCCTAATTTTCTATTTTCAGAGTATTCTGCCTGATAAAACTAAGTAAAATATTTAGCCTCAAAACATGTGATTTTAATTTGTTTTTGTTTCTGTCATATCTTTCAAAACATGTCTGAAAATATATGATTTTAATTATTCTTTTAATATTAAGATCATTTCAATTTCATGAATATTTTAATGCACATTTTTAAAAATTAAGGCTTTATTTTTTTCATTATTTGTATTAATAGTTAAGATTCCAATACAGGGATTCTATGCCCTCCTAACTTGGATCATCCATCAATGGATATTATGCAGATAAGTAACATAGCTATCTGTCTATCTACCTATCCATCTAGCTATCATCAATCAATCAATCCATCTTCTATTATCAATGTATAACTGTCATTAACATATCCACTGATGTAAGCTTAGAGTAGTATTTTATTGTCTAGGTCTGTGTTTTTTCACAATGATTCTTTTAAGGATTCACTGGTGATTATTAAAATTTGAAGTCATAGGTCCCAACAAATTATTGAATTTGTTTCTGTGGTGAAGCCCTAGGTATCTAACTTCACAGTAAATAGCCTAGTTTTCTCTTATGCACAGCAAAACAAAGTTCTAAGCACTTTCCTTTTCTAATCTGACAAAGGCTAAATACATTTTAGAGAACATTTAAAAACTAACAATTATTTAAGGATGCAGTATAAGTTAGTCTTCACATCAATAAATCTAGAAGTTATTAACTGCACTCACGAGATATCTGATATAAAGAAAATCAACTCACTTGTCTATAAACAAACAAAAAAAGATATTTTCTAGAAATGAGACAGTTGAGTATCCTAAAATTACTGCATTTGAATTAAATCTACTATTTCATTGGCTCCTGTATATAGAATCATTCAGACTAATGTAACTTTATGAATTTTCACAGTGAGCAAATTTAATTAGGTAAAATACATAACAAGAAAAATAATATTAACCAGAATTAGTTAATACCATCTCTCTGTATCACTGCCTTTTTGCTATTCTATTACATAGTTCCACAATCATTTTCTTTTATTTATTTATTTATTGTAATGTATAGAGGGGTTACAGTTACATTTGCCAGGTAGTAAGTACATTACTTCTCACACATTGATACCCCTTCTCATGTTTTTTTGTTCCGTATTTTCCTCCCCCATCCCCTCTCAATCATCCTGTTTTCCCTCCTTCCCTTACTTATTTCAAATAAACCTATATACAATATACCAGGTAACAAAGTCAGATACAGTGACAACATGAGGTTAACTAAAGGGCAACAAAAGAGAAGAGAAATAACATGTTACATTAAGAGCAATAATCACACCTTATATAGCTCTTGTTTCCTTATCCTAGAGATCCTTTCATTTAGCCTCATCCTATATGACCTTATGTATCTAGCTTTCAGCTATTGTAATCCTCTGCTAGGAGAGGCCTAGCTGTGTACTAATTATTACAAATGAGGGAAATTGTTGAGCCTATGTTCCTTTGGGTCTGGCTTACTTCACTTAATATGACTGTTTCCAAGTCTTTCCATTTCCTTACAAATGGGGTGATGTCATTCTTTCTGATGGTAGAATTCCATTGTGTCATAGTACCACAATTTTGTAGTGTCACAGACTAGCTTCAGTTAATTTTCAAGTTTATATACACATATGCCTTCCTTTTTCCATTTTCCTCAACATGCCTGTGACTCATCTGTATTGCTATCTCTTATCATTTCATTCTCACTTTATCAAGAATAGAAACGCCTTCATAGATGACCCAACTAATAGTACCTGTGCTCTCAACCTTAGTCAAGAACCTGATGATAATGTTTACCAACTAGCTCTCTTTGATAAAAGGAGGAATTGTAATTTGTTAATTATTCATTAGTAATTGAGACATAATGCTTTACAACTTTACAAACTTCAAGCAGCCAACGAGCTGATTGACACAGCTCTATTACACCTTGATACCAACCAAACAGTGTTCTAAAAAATTTTACAGCCCGTCCTATCAGTGAGAGAACTGTAGTGGCTCTCCCACTATATGCCAAAGATTTTAATTACTCTATTTGGGTGGTAGTTGGTAGGTGTCTCCAATGGTTGAGAAAATGTAGTGGTACCTGTTGAGTTATTTAATTCCCATCTCTCTTACTCAGTGATGAGCCATATCTTTTCATGTTTATTAGCCACTTGAATCCATTGATGTGAAACACCTGTTCATGTCTCCTAGCTATTTCTCCCCGTTAAGTTATATGACGTTTTCTTGTTTCCTTATTTGTATGAATCTTTAAAATGTTAGTTACATACACATACAACTACCCTATGATACAGCAATCCCACTCCAGGACATTTACCCAAGCTACCAACACAGCTATGTTCATTGCAGTACTGCTTACTATAGCTAAAATATGGAACCAATCCAGATGCTTCTCAGTAGATGAATGATTAGATCAAGAAAATATATATATATATATATATCAGACACAGACACACACACACATATATATATATATATATACACAATTGAATTCTATGTTTCCATCAGAAAGAATGACATCACCCTATTCATAAGGAAAGGGAAAGACCTGGAAAAAATCATAAGTGAAGGAAGCCAGACCCCAAGAAACATAAGCTCCATGGTTTCCCTCATATGTCTAGGATTACAATAGCTCAATAGGTACGCACATACAACCGTATAAAATGATGCTTAATTCAAATGAACTCCAATATGTGGAAACAAGAGGGTTTTTGTTTTGTTTTTAATGTACTGTGCAGTTATTCATTTTCTTTCATTTATTTTTCTCCTTTGGTTTAGCCCCTGTATTCACTGTGTTTTTGTTTGTTTTTGTCACCCTACGTCTATACATTTTTTCTGATTTGAGAAAGGGAAGGGGAATAACAAACTGAGGAGACAAAGGAGAAAGAGTGGATCAGTGCAGCAATACTCACAAGATACTATGTGGGAAACGAACTATACACGCTGAGGGTGAGTCACAGGGATGGAAAATGGGAGAAAAGCAAGAGGGGGCAACAATGCTGGACAAGAAATATACTCATTATCTTGCTTATGTAACTGTAACCCCTCTATACATCACCTTTACAAAAAATTAAATTAAAAAAATGTTAGTTATAAAAGTTCTGTGAAAGAACTGAGCATCTTTTAGGGAATCCTAGAGTACCCAATTAAACTGCCACAAGCCCAGTGGACCCACTGAGTCAAACAGTCTTCTACAAGCAACCTCCCTGATTTCGAGAAGCATAAATCAGACCTGAATACTATTCTATTAAAAAAACTTACAATGTCTTTGGTGATGGAAGAGACCTTAGAATATAAACATTCTTTACTAGAGACTAAAGTTGTCTACATGGTCTGCCAGGTCTTAGTATATGTGGTAATTTTTGCATATGTGGGTCCCTTCTTGGAATCAGGTTCGGTTGACTTATGTCTCATATTTACATTCACTCAAGTTTGCACATGGGTCTTTGTTTACCTTCATTCTATTTTATACTAACATGTTTTCTGAGGTACCTTTTCGGACTGCCTTAGCCAAAGTAGCAATCCCTCTTAGAAATTACCTAAATACCCTTGTTCACACAGTAGCAATTTCTGAAAAGACATGTTCATATCTGTCTATCCACAAATCTATGTCACATATTTTAAATATACTCTGCAAGAAAGATGTTTACCCTTTTAATTTTACTTCTTTACCTAATGCTTAGAGCCATGCACCTAAATAAAGTTATTGAAAAAATAAATGAAAAAAATTAAAATTTTTAGCTTCTTCACAAGTTTCAGCTCCTCAAGAATTGTTAAAAACAAAGCAAAACAGAATAAAACAAACCATAAATACCATTTGGCCCTTCAGTAATTCCTTTAAATAGAAGATTTTTCCATACTTTCTAAAATTACAGACATTATTGTAGTGAAAACACTCAATATGGGTATTAAAGTTAACAGACCTTAATTGAATCTAAGGCTTACTCTATCCTGCTGAACAGGAATCATCCTGATTGATTAGCATTTCCTTACTTTTCTCTCTCAGGTCTACTCCCTGGAAATCACTGTTTTGTCTTTGCTTCTACAATAAATAAATTGTAACTCAAAAGAAGGTAAAGAGGGTGCCGGGAGTTTGGCCTAGTGGTTAAAGTGCTTGCCTAGCATGCATGAAGACCCGGGTTCGATTCCTCGGTACCACATACATAGAAAAAAGCTGGAAGTGGTGTTGAGGCTCAAGTGGTAGAGCTCTAGCCTTGAGAAAGTCCAAGGACAGTGCTCAGGCCCTAAGCTCAAGCCCAAGACTGGCACAAAAAAAAAAAAAAAAAAGAAAAAAAGAAGGTAAAGAGGAAGAGGATGGACTTGACATACAAAAATGGTAAAGAAAGAGAATGCCACAGGAAGTTTCAGTAAACCCAGAAGAATTCTAAAAAAATAATCATTTATTGTGGTGGGGGTTACTTTGAAGTTATTGCGATTCTGCTGCAAGAGTATCTGAACCTAAATTTTGAGAAGATTTCTAGTCCAACTTTATTCCTTCAGGCACCAGTGGGCCTTCTGGCTTTCCCGTGGTGGCAGGGAACATGGATGCCCTGAAGTATAGAAGGATTTGTTTATTGCTGGCTCATGGTTTCTCTAATTTTTCTCTTCAGAACCATGCAATTTCGTAAGTACTTTAACCAGTCATGTAATGGCAAGACTTCAGTACCACCCAGAAGACAGATCTGTGCTCTGTTTTCCAGTGAGATGCTAGATGCATTATGATATTAGGCTGAAAAGGATTAATGCAAAATGAGAAGCAGATTAACGGCAGAGTTGAGAGGAATTAACGATGGAATGTAGGTAGGTTGCTGATTAGTGTACCAATTACAGTACAGTACATAATGCAAAAATTAATGCAGGGACAGGCTTGTCCCTTAGTAGCGTGGCATTTGGTGGGAATTTGGCATCTGATTGGGGGTGAACTTATTAGAATTTTACCTATGAGAAAGGATCAAGACAACTTACCCAGCTTCTGACCAAAAGCTTATATGTAAACTATGTTCTCACTTGACTCGGTTTTTAGAAAGTCACATTAAAAGGAAACACAGAGGCTTTGTGAAATAGCTTTGAGGCATAATTGTTTTTTTCCTTCTTAACAAGTAGAGATCAAATGTGTCCCTCTGGGATGAATAATGGAATACCCATTTTCCATAGACAATTCATGCAAGAAAGTTACACACACTCAAGAATCTTTCTGCACCATTATGACCTTCTGTTTTCTCCTTTTAAAAACCTCTCCCTCTCTTTCAACAAAGTGCTATGCAGCTTGACCCTCATCTCTCACTCTCCAGAACCCTACAACCCTCTACAACCTTCCGAGCTTTGGATCATCTATTGGCAGAGTGGAGTCTGCACACAGGCAGCCATGTGTCACAGACACATATCTGTATCTGTGAAAATGGCTGGAGAGCTACTGATGTGCTGCCATTTAATTAATCTTTCTCTGATTCTCTTTATTTAGCATATGAGAGTGAATGGCTGGACTTAACATAGGCCTCTGGTGTCTGGGCCTAGAATCTAAATACTCGGTTTCAGTATAATACAATATGACCATTTGTTAAAAGCAATGTGGAACAAAGGAAAAAAAAGCAATGTATGCAAGTATAATTTTATAAAGCATAGTTTTGTTGTTGAAAGGGAAGTTTGATGATCAGCAGATTATTTTAGCTAAACTGATAATAATTTTAAATGAATGTATAGACACTGTTTTATTATTTTTTGATACTGGTCATTTGGGGTATAATATAGGGTGATTATTACCAATCTCCAAACATCAATGTGAATTATTTTTGCAATTCCTTCATATAGTCTGTCATTTTAACCATTTTTTTTAAAAAAATATTTTATGGTCAGAGTGCTGTATAGAGGGATTACAGTTATTTGGTAAGCTAGTGAGTACATTACTTCTTGAACATTGTTACCCTTTCCCATGTTTTTCTCCTAGTTTCCTTCCCCTCAACCCTTCCTAAGTTGTAAAGTTCATTTCTAATAAATTGTCTTGTGAATATTGCTGTTGTGTATTTGGGCTTAAACCAACTTTCTTTATTCACCACATTTTGTTTTTACATTTTAAACATTGTTACTACAGTAAAGTTTATGTGAATATGCTGTGGTAAAATAAATACTAACAGTTACTAAATTGCCTAAATAAATTGTGGTTAAAATTAAAGAGTAAAAATAATAGGCAAATATTTATACATTGGTAGTAATAAATTAAAATTAATAATTCAGATGAGTTGAATATCATTAACAATTCCATAGAATTCAATTTCATTTCTATCTTTTAATTAATTAATAATTACATCTATGTCATTCATGCAGCTAAGTTTTGATTTTGTAAAACAGAAAATTTTTTTGAAGTTCATTTTTTTAAGTTCAGCCACCTGTTGAACATTATTTCTTCTATTTTCTTACAAAAATGTGAAATAGTGGAGATAATTATTCAAGAATGAATGAGAAATAAAGGTTAACAAATGGAAAAATAGGCTCATATATGAATAGTAAGGTGACAGTAGGTATTAAACATTAGATAAATAATATATCTTGAAAAACTGTCAATCTGAAAAATAAGAACACTGAAATATACATCAGAAAAGCTCACATAGATTGTGACAGATTAGAAAATACATAGTAACTTCAGTTATCAAGACTAGATATAACTATATAATGGCATTAAAATTTCTAAGTATTAGAATGTACATTGATCTCATTCCCTCTGGAGAATCAAATGAAATTAGGAGTCAACCTGAGGGAAGCTTGAACTTTTCAAAATCTCCTGTAATACTGTTTATATTTGTCACATATTACTGTTACAAGTAGGTATGCAAACATAAGAAGATTGCATATTCCTAGAAATTCAAGTAACATCTGTCACTTGAAGCTGTCTAACATTAAATTGAGGGTTCTATTCCCTAGAAGGTGCTTTTATTCCCACCAAAAGGAAAGTAAGAAGATAGCAATTATTGAAGACCTTTGACATGTTCATGTTCAGGCATTACTTATACTGACAAGCATTTTGCTTCTCACAGAATGAGAACCACAAATTATCTCCAGAACTATTTAGACAATGTTTAGTTAAATATTTTCATAGTGATTGAAAATGATTCTGTGTTTCCCACATAAATTTAAAAAATAGAATATTTTCTTAAAAGAAATTCCTTAAATATTTCCTTTGTTTGAATTCCCTACAAAGTGTTTAGTGATGAACATACCTAATTAATTACAGCATAATAGTCAGCTAGTTGGAATTTTCTTTCAAAGATGTTTAAGCATCTCAAGTTGACATAGTCTTGTCTGCATATATAAGATGGATTAGGCAATTATCCAATAAATCAGAGTGAAAAACCTATTACAGAGAAAAGATAGGGGAGAGAGCTGGTTTCTGAGTCTAAGATTGATAGCTTAAATTAGTTAAACTTACTAATTTAGTGATCATAGGGGTGACCCAACAAACACTCTCCCCAATAGGTCAGTGCTTTGCATATATAAGACATAATCCTTACTTAATGATTATTACAAACAATTTTTGAATGTAGTAATGCTTTCAAATATATGATGTTGATTATAGAAAGAAATGAACAAACAATTCAGTAGAAAATGTGAGCAAACAAGCTACACAGGTAAATCAAAAGTAGCTAAATCCATCAAGGAAAAATGTTAAATCTCATTAGAAATGAGGAAAATGAGATAACACATCAATAGATTGGGAAATATTTTTAAATTAATAGTTAAAGTATTTCCAAGATTGAGATTCTCAACCAATCATTGGATCTCCAGAAACTTTTTGACTTTGCCAACAAAGGCATGTGCCAGTTCTATTTCTTGAATTATAATGTGCAGAAACTCTTACCTATACATACCAGGAGACATGAGTAATAATGGTCATAGTTGCATTTTTCCCCAAAACAACTGTAAACAGCTGTCAAAACTCACTATCTTCCTGTAATCCTACCTACTCAGGAGGCTAAGATCTGAGGCTCATGGTTCAAGGCCAGCCCGGGCACTAAAGTCCTTGAGACTCTTATCTCCAATTAACCACTAGAAAAGGGGACGTTGGGTTGTGGCTCAAGATGTAGTGTGATAACCTTGAGATGAAGAGCTTAGGGACAGTGCCCTGACCAAGAGTTCAAGCCCCATGACCTACCTCCACACACAAAATTTCAGTGTCTCTTAAGACTAGAATCAATAAATGAATCATGCATTTAACCATGCACACATCTCAAGCACCTAATATTGAATCATCAAGGAGAACCACAGGCATATAAATCTATATATAAATATGGAGTGGTTTATTATTTTAGAAGTCAAAAATCAAGAAAACTCTGGTAAAACATTGGTTAATAGGTTACTATCAGTGCGCTATTGAACTAATAAGAGATATTAATATTTTAATAAATGCATGAATATTCAAACTAACAGAGTGAAAATATTGTTAATGTACAGTAGTAATTAAAAATGCTCACATTATTGTTTTTTTTTTTTTTTTTTTTGCCAGTCCTAGGCTTGAGCTCAGGGCCTGAGCACTGTCCTTGGACTTTCTCAAGGCTAGAGCTCTACCACTTGAGCCTCAGTACCACTTCCGGCTTTTTTGTATGTATGTGGTACCAAGGAATTGAACCCGGGGTCTTTGTGCAGGCTAGGCAAGCACTTTAACCACTAGGCCAAACTCCCAGCCTATTGTTTTTTCTTAACATACCACATTAGGCATTTGAAATTTTTTTATTGTTTAATAAGTTTTAATTTGCCTTTTATCAGGTGGTTCACAGAAGAGTATTTGAAATATTTTGAAAGAACTGGAAAAATGACAAAAAAAGAAGAATTCCCACTGTTCTCATCTAAAAGTGCTACTTTGTCGATATTTAAGATGCTCAGTATAAACCTTTGTGGTTTTTAAGTAAATTATTGAAATACTATTTTCAACAAGGTATTATGCTATCTTAAGAATTTATTGTTAAGAATATTCTTCTGCTTTTTTGTTGTCTTATTTCAATTTCTACAAAGAATTTTAGTCTACAAAATAATGAGTTATTCTAGCATTTATACTTGGATTTTTCTTCTTTAAAAATATGTTCTGTATAGAGGCCCTGGTGTGGGTAGCCCACACCTGTAATCCTGATTACTCTGGAGGGTGAGATCTGAGGATTTTGGTTTATGGGCATCCCAGGTAGGAAAGTCTGTGAGACTCTTATCTCTGATGAATTCCCAAAATAATGAGAAATTATTGCACCATGTGAAGAGACATTTTTCCAGTATTCTGTCTGTGATATATGCTATTCCTTTCTCCATGTAGAGCAAGGCTGAGAAGTTAGAACAGAATGGCCAAGAGACTTCTGGCCATATGGACACTGGTTAATAGGTTACTATCACTGAGCTATTGAGCTGGGCTCACCCAACGCGGGTCCATGTGACTGTCTGTGTTTCAAGTGATCCAGCTTGCAGAAGGAGGACTACTTCATTGAAAAACAGGCGTGGTATTTAAAGAGAGATTAAGAAATACTTCTTGACAATGAAAAGTAAGGGTTGGCTAAAGCTGCCACTTCAAAGTCTGGGTCATTGTGAACATCCTCAAGTTTATCTTAATTTTCTTTCATGGTGACACTTCTGACTGGCAATCATGGAGTTGACAGAAGAGCAAGTCCCACATTGAGTTGCCAGTGAAATAGGTTAATCATATCTTCACTGTTTGTAAAGAATTTCATGGCAGCAAAAGGCTAATACCACTGACGTGGAGGAAGTAGAGTACAAAAACATGAAAGTGGATTTCGTAATTTTGACAGGTCTTTACTTAGGGGAGGGTGATAGTATTATTGTAGAATTTCCAAAAGCTGTTTATCCCAAAGGAATGCCTTAAAACAACAGAGAAGAGTCAGGCCAAAATTTTGAAGAGCCAAAGAATTGAAACAATATTCATAAAAACAAAAGTAGGTAAAGAATTCTTTTTCCTTTTTTTTCCCTGAGAACTCTGAAATAGTTTCTCTGAGGTAATGGTTGAGAACAGTTTGATGCAGACAGAAATGGTAGTAAGTGCTCATTACTTTTCACTGTGCCATTTAAATACTCTAGTGTATCAATGGAAAGAAGATTTAAATAGCAAGCTTCGCTGCTATTTGCTCCTAAAAGAAAACGATCCCCGCAGATTATCACATTTTGTTAAAGTCAACATAGGGAGGAAGAGTAATTTTGTAGTTGAAGGAGAAGAGGGGCACATGGGAAAACTGAAATGTGAACAAAAAAAAACAGTGGAGCTTTCTTGCATTGTTTATTGGTGTTTGGGGAATTCTCTGCAGCTTTGTCTTTTATGGTTGCTTAATAAATAAAAACAAAGTACATAGTTTACATGTTTGGGATGTGCTTCACAGAATGTTCCTAATTCACCTATGAACCTCTGGCTACATCCAGGGACCATAGCTAAGCATCTGCACACACACTGCCAAATTTCCCTAAACCCTAGAGCTTTTTTCACTTTTCAATCATTTACATACAGCAGCATAAATTAAACAGCCATCTGCATTTTTAGGTACCTACACTGAATGAAATGAAGTTCCAGTCTGAAAGCATTCATCCTTGATATCTCCTTCATGCTGTTTTTTTATTCTTCTTAATCAATTAGTACAGAAATGAACAACACATGCCATTCAGAATGCTCATGCACTGTCATTTCCATGCTATCATCCCTTGGCCTTCTCCATTTTGTCCCTGCCAAACTCCTGTGGGCAGGTTAAAATATTGTCAGGAGAAGGCTGTTGGAGACAAGCTATCTGTGTCAAAATATCCTCTTCCCTTTGGCTTGTATATAGTGTTGGGGAAATGACCGGTCTCCTGCACTCTAGTTTTTCATTTCTGAACCTTCTAAAGATGGTATTACATTCCCATTTAGTTACTGTGAGGCCAAATGAACCTAGGTCACTCGCTTCTTGACCTGCAGTAAGTACCCAATAAGTGCTAGATGTAATCATCGGTGTCACATGTAAATCTTCTTTTCCACTCCAAGTAGGATCACACCTGTGTTGAGAGTCAGTGATAGATTGCATAGGGAAGTAGCCGTGAGGTAGGGGATAGTATTTCTCTAGAGGAAAGTTAATTCACAGGAGTGTTTCAAATACAGAAACTCGTAAGATGGTTTTCATAGCATTGCAACCGTGGTCATGTCCTATGAATGGCAAATGTTTTACTGAAACTGGAGTGGGAGAAAAGCAAAGGAGAGAAATTAAAGACAGATGACTGTAAAGAGTTCCTTATTGCAAAGGCCACTGTCATGGAGAAGTCTCATTGATGTTGTAGGAGACTGAGGAGTTTTGGCAACATATCCCAAGGACTTTCATAGAAGGGCAGTCATAATTATGTCTTAGGAAAGAATGGCTTAGTTGAAACATAGAGAATGACAAGATGCTAAAACTAAGGCTTCTCATTCATGTGTGGGCACCAACAAGTGCCATTGTGGAAGCAAGATTATTGAATCATTTGAAGGTATCCTAAGGAAGATGGCTTATACGATTCCTAGAATTCAGACCAGCCTAAAAATTATGAGTTCTATATCTAATTTTAAATCATCAGAGTTATGTTTCATAAAGTCATGGGGATTTTAGATGAAAACTAAATGTCAACTATTACATAGAAAGAGACAATGGGCCATGATTGTCTGTCTCCATGGATGCATGGTTTTATGTGAATCATTGCCCCAAGGAAGGAGAAGCACCTCAAGACAAGCAGGCCCTTGTTTCCACCTTGATGGATTAAAAGTTGCTTATATCGTCTCATATGAAAGATAAGCCTCGTTCCCAGAATTTTACTTGCTCCCTAGAGCATTATGATAGAAAAATGTGACTGTTTAGCTTCACTTTTGTAGATATCTGGAATGGGAGTTGGGCAGGTTATGCAATAATCAGCATCAGCGTTGAAATGGGTTATGGAGTTCACTTTGTTTCTGATGGGTACAGCTGAGGAGGCACTAAGCCTGACAGGAAGACAGATGAAGAGAGTGCTCTTTGTCTACTAGTTTGGGACATGGGACAGAAGCTCAGTAGGAAGTTGTCCCATTTTTGACATTGACACTGCGTTCATGCAAATAGCCTTGGGTGAGTTAGTTGAACAAGATAGGCTATTTTTTCCATCTGAAAAATGAGAGGTTCATTATTTGTTTGGTTGGTTGTGGGGCTTGGACTCTGGGCTTGGTCTCTGTCCCTTAGCTCTTCAGCTCAAAGCTACCACCCTACTCCTTGAGCCGCACCACTTCCAGTTTTCAAGTGGTTAATTGGAAGTAAGCAGGTCATGGACTTTAGTGCCCAGGTTGGCTGAGACCTTCAGATCTCAGCCCCCTGAGTAACTAGAATTACAGGTGTGAGCCACCGTGCCCAGCTGAGAGGTTCACTTTTTGTAGTATCATAAACTACATATTAGCTATTTATATTCTTAAGTAGTTTGTTGAAAAATCTTAAGAGACTCTGAATGAGTATAAGGTCACAGCAGGCAAATAGTATTTGAAGCATATATATATATGTATATATATATATATATGTATTGCTAATGTGGAAATAGAGCTCTCACAGCAGTTGACAATAATTACCATCTATGCCCTCAGACATAGAGTTTTCCTGGGCCAACTCTGTGTTGTTCCACTGGTTGAGCATTAGCATCTGACACCCTTTGCTCTGCTCTCAAGGCCTCCTTAACTGCTTTTTAAGACTCAGGCCATGCAAGCTGGCATCAGCAACTAATTAGTTTGATCTTACTAGAAATTGTTTCTGAAGTGATAACTTGGTGTTAGAAAAGGAAAAATCAATTGGAGTTCAATTCTATGCTAAATAAGTTGTTGCTTTTTTCATATGTTTATTTCTGGTAAGTAAATGAATGACACACTGGCAAGTCTTTTATAATGTGTATCAATGCTAAGAGTGACTAAGTTAAACAGAAAGAAATTAGAAGTTTAGTTTAGGTTTCCTTCTTTTAGATTTTAATAGTCCTCTTCCTGTTATGTCCTATGTCTTTGTGTGAGTATATATAACACTCACTGTCCATTTATTCGTGAGTATCTTAAACTCTTAAATGAACAACCTCCTTCTGTAAGGACTCTTAGACAACCAAATGTTCTTATATGCCATTTTAATCATAAGCTTTGGATTTAATTGTACTGGAAAATTCTATCCCATTGAATTCAATATCAATTCCACACTCAAAGCACAGAGATTGGATTGGTGTCGTTTTAACCTCCTAAGAGAAATAGTTGGTGTGGAGTTTCTACCCAGTTAAGCACATGCTTTGGTTTTAAGAAGTCTTCTTTGAAGAGTGTCTGATTACTTTCAGGGGTGAGGTTTGTCCTTTTGTCCTAACAGAGCTCACTTTACCCTGGTAGCTGCCAATTTTTTTCTCCATTGTGGGATTTTACACACTGTTGCTTGGAAGTCAAATTAAAGGTCTTAGGCAATTTCAGCTTAAAAATGTCATGTAACAGAAGGAATGGAAGCTGAAGCTGAATTCTATCAGTGAGCAAGTTAGGTCAGGTCTATACTGCTGTGGTGTACATAGATAATTCCACGATATTTAGGCTTTGTACTGATTATGTCCTAAGGCAGAATGATCAAGGACAGGAAGGAAAATTATTCTACATTTATTTCCTCAACTAGAATCAAGACCTTTAAGGATTTTAGGAAAAATGTGGAACGTTTAGTTAATTTATATATCTAAAACTTAAACCACATTATCTCATTTCTTTAGGATTACAATTTAAAAAGCATTATCTGTACGTAATTGTGAAAGGAGTTGGCATTCCACAAAACTGTAATGAACACAGCATATTGATCAACATTCTCACCCATCCATCCCAACCCCACCCCTTCCCTCACTTTTCTTAATTTTTATAGGATATATATCAAATTTTTTTACTCTCCTCCGTCCCCTTCTTAAAAATGTGTTGATTGGAAGCAACTCTATTAAGTCTCTCCAAATTTCTATCATCTTTCCCGGTCCCTCAATACTTGATTTCAGAAGATCAGCTGCAATTTTTTCAGTCCCACCCCAAGGACTGATTGAACTGGCTATTGATTAAAAATGGGGATTTTCCTCCTCATCTGTTCCCCCAATGCTACCCAGAACTCTAAGTCATTACTCACAAAGAGAACTATGGAGATAAAGTCAGCAATGCTGTCACTGCATCTGAATTTTGTACCTGGTGTATTACATACACGTTTATTTGAATTAGGGAAGAGAAGGGGAGAAATGAAATGGTGAGACAAAGGACAAAGCCTGAACCAATGCAATAAGAAAACATGCTGGAAATGAACTTTACAACTTTTGCTTGGGGGAGGGAAAGTGGGAGGAAATGTGGGAGAGGTTAGCAATGTTGGAGAAGAAATATACTCACTAACTTAAATATGTAATTGTAAACTCTCTGTACATCATCCTGACAAAATTAAACGTGAAAAAATTAAAACAAAGAAAGACATACTATAGTAGGAGTGAATATTCAGAGTAGAGGTGTGATACAAACCAGATTTTCTTTCCTGAGGAGTACAGGGTGAGGAAAGGAAGGTGAAATAAAGGTTTAGACAGACAAGTAAAAAACACATTCTATTTTCTTTTCTTTCTTTCTTTCTTTCTTTCTTTCTTTTTTTTTGCCAGTCCTGGGCTTGAGCTCAGGGCCTGATCACTGTCCTTGGATGTTCTCAAGGCTAGAGCTCTACCACTTGAGCCTCAGCACCACTTCCGGCATTTTTTTTCAATGCATGTGGTACCAAGGAATCGAACCCGGGTCATCATGCATGCTAGGCAAGCACTCTAACACTAGGCCAAACTCCTGGCCTTAATGCATTCTATTTTCAAATATAGAGATGGCATCCAGTTTAAAATTGTATTTAATGAGCAAGGTTTTTCCTGATTGCTCTTTTCTACCTCAATCTCTCATCTTCCAAACCTAGGAGGATAGAATGAAAGAAAAGGATGAGAGAAATTGATCTGCATGACAGAGAAATTTTCTGATGGAGTTATTACTCATGGAACTAAACATTTTTAGATTAAAACATTTATTTATGATCTTACAGGTCACCATAGGATATTGCATTACCTAATACAGTTCTGACAATAATGGATATACATTCTTGCAAAAAGAATAAAATAAAATAGGTACGGAGAAACCTTATCTTAGATTCAGATAAAATTGCTTTCTGTTAAGATTCATTCAAACCAAGTTTGTTCATTCTGTTATAGAGTTCATCATTGAATTTGTCCCCATCCAGATCCCCAAAATGTATGTTTTCTGAATTAGCATACAAACTATAAACTATCCATCTTGTGTATATCCACATGTGCATTTTGATAAATGCCAGATCGTCTGTAATACCTGCATAACAATTAGAGCTGATATACAAGACTTGCCAAGAGCTTGAAAAAATGTACAACAGTGTAAAATGTGCGACATGCGACAGTGTAAATTACAGTGTTTTAGTGTGCCTCAAATGGCGTAAAGATTCATCTTTCTAGGAGAGAGCAAGAGAAGTAGTGACATTGTAGCCGTACCATCTTGCTATATCATCTTTATAATAGCAAGGATTTTTTTTTTTTTGCCAGTCCTGGGCTTTGGCTCGGGGCCTGAGCACTGTCCTTGGACTTTCTCAAGGCTAGAGCTCTACCATTTGAGCCTCAGCACTACTTCCGGCTTTTTTTTTTTTTTGTATGTATGTGGTACCACATACATGCTAGGCAAGCACTTTAACCACTAGGCCAAACTCCCAGCCCATAGCAAGGATTTTTTTTTAAAGATGATTCTTTTATCATGAACATTTGTAAGTCCTGGAGATGTGTAAGATCTTTCTGGGATCTGCCCACTTATTCTGGAATACGTCAGAATATTTCCATCCTGTTATGTTGGATTGATTGGGCAATCATTATCACCCAACTTACGAATTCTTAGATTCTATTTCAGTTCTTGAACTTATTTTTAATTTTTAAAATGCAAACTTTACAAGAAGCAAAATGATGGATCTCATCTGTGATGAACTGTAAGATATCTGAACCCAAGAAGATATTCCACTCAAGATGTAAGTATGTATTTTTCATATCGTGATTGAAAGTTGTCTATTTGTCCCTTCCCGAAGTTCTGCATCCCCTCAGGAATAGTCTGTTTTTGTAATGCTAAGTTAGTTTTGCTCCTCTGGGATTCCTGTAGAATCATATAATCTATCCACTTCTCTTGTTCTTACACATCGTGTCATGTCTGGAAGCCATAAGTATTAATAGTTCATTTTTATTACAAGTAGCATTCTAGTGTTCAAATTTATTTGTTTATCCTTCCCCTTGACATTTAGGTTGTTTCCAGTGTATTTCTATTGTTCCTATTATACCTCACCTTTATAATAGCAATACAATTTTTAAATTAAAAAAATTACAAATTAAAAATTCCAAAAAATGTATTCTCCCTCTTCCTCTCTCTTTTTCTCCTTTGATCCTTCTGCAAATATGTACATATCCATATTCATTATTCTGTACCAGATACTTTGGCTCAGACAACAGGATAGAGTCTAGATTCTGGAAGCAATACAAAACATGCACAAAATCAGAATATTTTATGGTTCATTAGGTATGAATTATTGAATAGTAGTTGTAAATGTTGAGTGGACAAATTATTCACTCCTGGCTGGTTATGGCTAGGTAGCACTGTAAGGCAAATTTGGATGGAAAGATGGCTAATTTAAAAAATCACAATGGTATAATTTTTAAAAAGTAAACAGCTATATTACAAAGCCTATTGCACAAGTTTGACTTTCATATTGATTTAGTTCCCTGAAGAATATGCACAGCAGTGCAATTAATTTTGAATGTGTGGATAATGTAACTGTCAAGCCATGCAGGCTTAACGTATAGACGGCTCTTCGAGGGAAGAAGTCCATAAAATTCAAGTTGTTAACTGTTAGTTTCAGTAAGTATAGGAATACAGTTTTTAACAAGAGCTCTTTAGGCAATTTACAGTTTCATACTTGATCATAAACCTCTCTAGAACATTTCTATGACAATCAAAATTTAAATATAAGCAGGAAAACTTGTGGGCTAATATGCCAGGAAAGTCTATGGAGGTTAAGGAGAAAAAATAACAACATAAAAACAATCCTTGAGGTTTTTAAAGTTAAAATACTGCATTCTATATACAGTCAGAGTTGGAAGGAATTTCCAGAAAGATTTTGAACTCACTTAGCAGTGTACAGGCATCTTAATTACATAATTACTCCAAGCAACCACTCTAATCCATCTTGTTCATTTTGCATTTTATAAAAGAAACAAACTAATTATGGCTTTACACTGAATTAAAAATACAAACCAGCACTGAATTTATTGGGTTCATTCTGGCTTATACACTGTGTTTCTCAGACAGACATATAAAGTACAACAAAAACAAACATAATCATCCATTCTGCATGCAATCACAGTGTTCTTCAAAGGTTAAAACAAATGCTACCAAATTGATTCTCTGTTAAAGGAAGGAAGGTAGCTCCTTTCCCTTTGTGCTGGAAATTGGCAACAACATGGTAATGAGAAGACATATCGGGTGCAATGATAGAAGCATAAGAACATTGTTAGCATAAGGTACATCATCCTGATGACAAGTGTAACAGTAATGTGAGCTTTTAAAAAAAAACAGACAATCTGCACCAAAGAGCAACTGAGAAAAACATATGTGAACATCTGGTTGCTTATGTAGATGGACTCTGAAGGAGCTAAGCTTTGTTTCTACAAAGGTCATGAATCCAACAGGGTCACTGAGTGTATGATCTCTTCAGCTGGTATGTAGACAAATAAGAGAGCTAATGAAATCTAGTGTGTGGAATATGTTTAAGCTTTGAAATGAGGAATATTTTCATAGATAATCACATAGGGCTCAAATGTCCCCAAAGGTTTAATCTAGTCTAAGGTTGGTCAGGAACGGTTGTACATCAAAGTGGATGCTAATTTCAAGATTAGTACATAATACATGTTAAAAAAATTAAAACTGTGTGTGTGTGTGTGTGTGTGTGTGTGTGTGTGTGTGTATGTGTACCTAGAAAAGCTTCTCTTGTTTAGCTTGCACTGCAGCAGAAAGGTTGAGTCTTCATTGTGGTACTGGTGTATCACTCCTGTAATCTTAGTTTTTCAGGGGGTGGACATCTGACAATGAAAAGTTTGAAGCCAGACTGTCAGGAAAGTCTATGAAACTATTTTTTAAGTCAGTCTTGGGGCTTAAACTCAGGGCCTGGGTATTGTCCACTGTGCTCATAGCTAGTGCTCTACCATTTTGAACCACCCAGTCTTACTGTCTTACTGGTGGTTAATTGGAGATAAGAATTTCAGGAACTTTCCTGCCCAAACTGGTTTGGAACCACAATCCTCATATCTCGTTCTCCTGAGTATCGAGGATTACAGGCTTGAGCTTCTGGTACCTGGCTATAAGACTCTTACTTCCAATTATCTTCAGAAATCCAGAAGTGAAGCTTGGATCAAGTGGTAGAGCACTAGGCTTGAGCACAAAAGCTCAGGGACAGCACCCAAGTCCTGAGTTCAAGCCACAGGACAGATTTAAAAACATAAAAATACAGTCTTTCAGCTACCAGAGTAGGTAGGGCTCAATCTCTTCCTCCTCAAGGAAGAGGTGTGGTTACTTCCTAAACAGAAATAAGCTCAGATTGAGATATTAACGTTAAGTCTGAACCATTTGCAGTTCGGAGCTTTGATCTAAGTGATGTGTGTGGCTAATAGGGATTTTACCAACCAAACAAATGCAGTCAATATATTAAAGTTCTGTTGATGACTTAATTAAATATTGCAAGATAGTGCATTCTTGATTCCATTCTTGCTAGCATCATTTTTAACTACCACTTAATTTTAGATTTATATTTAAAAGTATGAAAGGAATTGTTATTTTGCAATATAAGCATCTAATGTTTATTTCAACAATTATTTATTTTATCTAAAATAAAGATTGTTTCCTGGATCACATGCACATAATTTTCCTGTATTCATCAAAAAGAAAAATGCCCAATAATCAATATATGTTATGCCATCTGTAAATTGTTCAGTTAGTCCTCTCCAAAAATCTTCCCCAACTCTTTCAGCGTTGTTACCTTGGTATAATACAAGAATAAAGTCATAACTATTTCCATTTGAAAAATTAATATATTGACAATTTTCCTCTAAAAGTTACATAAAGTAATCAACTGATACTACATTCAGAAAATTCTCCCATGAGAATGTCTTTTATAAAATGTACTGAACCCTATTAGTCAAATTGAATTTGGGTTGCTCTCATAGGTAATAATATATTGACCACCAAATAAAAATCCTTATATGTATCTATTGTAATATAGTCTTTCATATCTCTCTTGCAGTATTGCATGTTCGGAGTAGAGACACTGAATGCTGTTATTCTCTGCTATTTTATTATGGTCTAAAATAGCAAATTGCCTCGGAACACAGAGATTGTCTGGCTTCCTATTAAGCAGGTGATTTTTGCTTTAAAAAATGGTAACAAGATAATATTCCCTAGTAGAGAAAATGGACAAGTAGGCAAGTTTACAATAAATCAATGTCAAAATATTTGGGTTCTTTAAGGCAAGATTCTTCTCCTATAATAGAAACTGTGGGGGCTGGGAGTTTGGCCTAGTGGTAGAGTGCTTGCCTAGCATGCACGAAGACCCAGGTTTGATTTTCCTCGTACCATATACATAGGGAAAAAAAAGCTGGAAAGTGGTGCTGAGGCTCAAGTGGTAGAGCTCTAGCCTTGAGAAAGTCCAAGGACAGTGCTCAGGCCCTGAGTTCAAGCCACAGGACTGGCAAAAAAAAAAAAAAAAACCAAAACCAAAACCAAAAACTGTGGATTCAACTGCCCCCTCACACAAGTTCTCTCTCCCTCTCCTTCTCTCCTTCTCTCCCTCTCTCCCTCTCTCCCTCTCTCTCTCTCTCTCTCTCTCTCTCTCTCTCTCTCTCTCTCTCTCTCTCTCTCTCTCTCTCTCTCTCTCTCTCTCTCTCTCTCTCTCTTTCCTTCCCTCTGTCTTACTCCTCCACATTCTCCTCCTGTTCTTCCCACTCTTCCTCTTCTCCCTTCTCCTCTTCTGTGAATTACCTGTTGGGCATAAATCTTGTGGACTTGTAGCAAGAAAATGTCACCACTGGCTACTACTTTTCCTTGAGCAATAAACTTCTGTCTCTGCCTGCAAGTTTCATGACTATTGACACATCCATGAAACTCGGAAAAGCCTAACTCATTAGATCCTAAGTAAGATAAAGCTCAGACTATTAATTGTTCTGGACAATAACACTGAAAGAGGAAAAAAATGGACCATTTTATGAAGAGAAGAAATCACACAGTGTTGCCTCCATATACACTAAGGTGTGTCCTTAGAATAATCCATGCCATTTTTAGATTGTAATAAATTATCTAAACATGATTTCCTCAATCTCTTATAATAGTCAAAGAGTGTATGTATGTATGTTTATATTCATGTAAATATATGACAGCAGACTTCTAATAGTTGTTTCAAGGATGTAGAAAAATATTTTCAAAACAACTGGTTAATTCCTATTTTAGACAAGGCAAATGAAATTAATACATGTATATATATATTTGTGTGTGTATGTGCAGAAAATTTAATGGTATCCAAATAAGATGTGATTACCTTATTCATAGATTGAACTGTATCCTTAGTCTACTGTGTTATAGATTTATGAGCCACATTAGACTTTCTCTCAAATTTTCTGTCCAGAGTGGGCATATTGAGTGGCATTCCGGAAGTTTGACTTCTGAATAAAGGTGGATTATCCCCAAACATATGATGTGCTTTCAAATTCTCTGGGAAAATGTCTTCCTAAAATCACCCTTCCATTTACTCTCAGATGCTTTGAATTCTTTATCACTGAAAGGAAATCCTTTTAGCCAATGTTTTTTTTTCATATATTTTTATTGTAATTAATAGAAGGGTTACATGATATTTGCCAGATAGATGGTGCATTAATTCCCATACTTTGATACCCTTTCTTATGCCTAGGTCCCTATCCCTCCCCCCACTCCACCCCTCATCTTGTTTTCCCCTGTTCCCTATCCAATTTCAAATGACCAAATACAAATATATCTGATATATCAGGTAACAAAGTAACATACTGTAACGATATGAGATAACCAAGGGACAGCAAAAGAGATGAGAGATAGCATAGTACCTTAAGAACAACAATCATTCATTATATGGCTTATGTTTCTATATCCTAGAGATCCTTTCATTTAGTGTCCTACTATATGGCCTTTTGTATCAAGGTTTTGCTCTATTGCAAATCTCTGCTAGGAGAGCCCAAGGTTTCTACTGATTATGACAAATGAGGGAAACCATTGAGCCTAAGTTCCTTTGAGTCTGGCTTACTTCACTTAATATGATTTTTTCTAAGTCTTTCCATTTCCTAACAAATGGGTCCATGTCATTCTTTCTGACAGCAGCATAGAATTCCATTGTGTACAAATACCGCATCTTGATGATTAAAATGAAAATAAGTTGGAAAAGATGACTCCTTGCTTAAACTTGACATTAACATATACATTACACACACATTTTCCTGAGAGCTGATCTTTGATCCTAAACTGGTGGTGGTAGACCTTTATATAAAGGAGAGAAATATGGTGAGAATAACTTGGTTAGTTAAGATAAATACCACTGGACTAATCTAGCACTAGTGAACAGATTTTTATCTTGCATGAAATCTTGACTTGGCTGCTAGTAATTTCCAATAGGGATTGTTCAGGAAGAATTAATTCTAGGACATACCAAGTTTAGTTATGCAAATCTAATGTCAGTTAGCCATGGCTGCCAAAATCTCAAGGAAGTTTCATTGCATATATGCTACATACTTGGTGTCTCTGCCCAACATCATTACTTATAAATAGCTTACCAAAAGTAAATGTGTCTATTTAGGATATCAAATTACTTGGTGGCCCTAACCTGACGTTAAAAATTAACAAAACATCATTTCTTCTCTTTCAAGTTTCCCGATACTCAGTCCAAACATGTTCCCTATTTTTCCTTGCTTTGTTTCTTTCTTTTGTACTTCTTCCTCCTCCTCCATCTCCTCTTTTTTCTCCTTTCCCTGTTTATCTTTACCTCCTTTATTCCCCTCTCCTTCCCTCTCTCCTATTCTTCCCTCCTTCCTTTCCAGTTTCCCTCCCTCCCTCCTTCCTTCTTGTCTTTTTATCTCTTTATTTCACTTTATTTTCAGGGCAGTTGGGAAACTGAGTAGAGGATTTCTTCTCCTTTTTCCTCTGGTTGATCAGTCCCCCTGTCCTTTCCTTTTCTCAGTGACCAGAATAGATAAATTGAAGATGATGTTTTTTGAGACAGTTCAATTCATTGAGCAAGCCTTGAGCTTGAACTACAATGGAAAAAGTTCCAGTGCTCTACTCCTTTCCTTGCTGAACAAAATTGTCTTTTCAGTGTGAAGAGCATTTTCTATCATTCTACTTCCCTCTTCTTACCTAAATACATGAATTCAACTCTCCATTCTTCGGTGATAACTTATGGTCTTGTTTTATAGAGGTAACTTTCAAAAAATATATCAAGAGATAAATATCTGGGTTGCTTCCATATGAATAACACCACTGTGAATATTCCTGTGGAAGGTTTTATGTGGACACATGTTTTCATTTCTTTTAGGTAAATACCAGGAGTGCAATTTCTGGGTGAGGTGATAAATCTGCACTTCATGTTTTGAGGGATTGCCAGATTCTTCTACAAACTAGCTGTTTTGTTTTACATTCCAATTAGCAATGCATAAGGGTTATAATTTCTACCCATATTATCTTGTGTTTTTCTTATTTCTATGTTTCTCTCCTTCCATAGACAGGAAAATAATTTCTCTTATGTACTTTCACATTCATTATTTCATTATGAATTTCTATAAGTGTGTACTTAATAAAAATGCTGAATATTACTATAACTTGATAAATTGAAAATATAAAATTAATCAATTTTATTGTCTTTTTTTCCTTGCTCTGATTTTTCATTTTTTGATAGAATGATCTTTAGTGGGCTACATAGATTAATCTCTACATGTATTATTACTGACATGTATTATTATTCCCCATATATTTTTACTAAAAATCTAAAAATAATAAATGGGATTTTTTTCAGGATTATGACCAAGGTGCCATAAAAAGTGACATTGCCTCTCTATGCCCATACTTGATTATAGAAGAAAAAGTTATGTTCAATTAATTATATCCTGAACAGTGATTCTATTAAGCAGAGATTTAAGTTCAGAAAGGATTATTGGAAAGAAACGCAGGGGAAGTTAGAGAAAAAAATATAATTTTAAGTTTAAAATCATTTAAGCAAAAAAAACCCTATAAAATCAACGAGCAACTTTCTCATCTAAAATATATTAAAAATATTCTTTTAAAGAATATAATCAGAATTTGTTTAGACACACCAATTATTCACAAGTTCAGTGTGACTTTAATATGCACTTATTTTTGTAGGTCGTTGGGATTGAACTCAAGACCTCATACAGGAAGCTATAGCACTTCAACGATATCTCTAATACCTTCATCCCTTGATTATTTTCAAGTAGGGTCTTGAAACCTGGTCTTTGATTCTCCTATTCATGTTTCACCTGTTACTGGGAATGACATGTGTTTGATGCCACTGTGTTTGGCCACTGTACTCGGCTAACAAGTGCCTGCCACCATCTGGCCACTGAGTGAGATAAAATCCCATGAACATTATATGCCTGGGATTTCCACCTCTCAAGAAACTAAGATTACAGGTCTGAGGCACTATACGTTTTTCATTCCTTTTCCTCTTCTCTCTCTCCTTCTCTGACAGTTCCTTGCTTTTTAGCCCAGTTTGACCTGAAACTTCCCATGTTTCTTCCTCAGCTTTCTAGAGGCTAAGATTTGAGAAAAACACCATATCTAGCAAATGTGTACATTTCATATTTCAATCTCAACTTGCAAAAAATCCTGTGATTTAGAAGCTCATCTATCCATGATGGAAGTATTTTCTTAACATAGTTAAAATGTCAGTAGATTAATTATCAACATTTATTGATCAACTGTCCGTGCTTTGCAAACAACAAATGACTAAAAGTTTTTTGTTCAAGTGAGAAAGAGTCTCAGAAGTTATCCTGCAAACTTGGATTTTGAAAACTTCTGAAATTGCTTTGTAGTTGTGATTAATAACTATTCATTAGGAGCCTTTAGGTAACTTTAATGAATTCACAAAAAATCTTCATATTGCTTTAGGAGGAGGTTTTTTTATTTATGAGAACATAATTTGTTCATTGATTTTTAATAAGTTGCCAGATTTACTGTTTCCACAAATTTTCAGGTCTGTAGTAGACCTTCAATGGAAATTAGACCTAGTGGTAATTATAGCAACTTTCAGTATAAGGGTGTCAAATTTTATAATAAATGGTTATTTTCAGTCTTACCTTGAAGAGTATTACATTATAGAAAGTACTCTGGAGTTTGCTTCATAAAATTTGAGTTAAGGGTAGAAAAAAAAACCTGTATGGATATATCTATGTATATTTTTATCTTTTCTATTTTATTGTTAGGATAATGTATAGAGGGGTTACAGTTACATTTGTCAGATAGTAGGTGCATTACTTCTCACACATTGATACCCCTCCTCATATTTTTGTCCCCATTTCCCTCCTCCCACCTATCCCAATCATCTTGATTCCCTCCTTCCCTTCCCTATTTCAGAAAAAAAACCCAAACATATATACAATATACAAGGTAACAAAGTCAAATACAGTAACAATATGAAATTAGCCATAGTGGCAAAAAGAGAGAATAGAAATAACACAGTGCATTAAGAACAACAATCACAGAAAAGAAACCTTTTGTTTAGACAGAAATTTTACCATCAGATTTACTCTTTTCCTTTATCTTTTTTCATATATTTTTATTCTAATTAATAAAAGGGTTACATTATATTTACTATCTATGTATATTTATACATATATTCACATATATACACATACCTTCTACAGAACAATAAATCCATTTTATCACACATCACAGTTAGGATGGATCATATACAATTTCATTTCTGGGACTTCACATGATGTTTTTTCAAATATCTAATTCAAAGAAGGAAATGTTCACTTAAAACCATCATGCTATTTTATTTGTTTGTTAATATAATATGAAATAAATTCAGAGGGCTCCATGTATCTTTTAAAAAGTAAGAATGTCTTTTATGAGATTACAATCTCACTCTGAGATTCCATCTCACCTGAGTTAGATTGGCCAACATTATGAATTTGAAAAACACATGTTGGTGGAAATGTGGGGGAAAAGGAATTTAACTGCACTGTTGGGGAAAAAGTAAACTTGAACAACCACTTTGGACAGTGGTAAGGAAATTCCTCAAAAAACTAAATATAGACCTTTCCTGTTTCCCAGTCATAGCACTCCTGTGCATCTACCCTGAACATTATGAAACAACATGCACATCCATGTTCATTGCTGCACTATCCAAGATATTGAACAGCCCAGATGCCTCACAACAGATGAATGGAACGAAAAAAAGGTGTTACTTATACACAATGGAATTTTATCCAGCCATTACAAAGAATAAAATAATGTTATTTGCAGGGAAATGGATGGATCTAGAACAAATCATATTAAGTGAGGTAAGCCAAGCCCAGAGAGACAAATAGTGCATGTTCTCCCTGATAGGTGGAAATTAAATCTAAAATGCATTGAGATATTATTACACAGGATTCCACATACCCACACGCAATAAGACCAAAAGAGGACTCTTAGGAGAGAAATACAAACATGCAATGCCTGTCTCTTCATATTTATATAAAAAATATCCATATTGAAATAAACTCCAATATATAGAAACAAGAGACTTTCTCTTTCTTTCTTTCTTTCTTTCTTTCTTTCTTTCTTTCTTTCTTTCTTTTCAGTTTTTAATGGTTCTGTCTTTTTCATCTTATGTGCAATGTACTGAAGTATACATAATGGGAAGGGCTGGGGGAGGTGCAGAACTCAAGGGGAAACAGGTGAAAAGTGCAGTAGGAGAGCTCACTGTACACTCATGAATGTGAACTACATAACTGCTGTGTGGCAAGAGGAACTGGAAGAAAATGAGGAAACAGAAGACACTGTAGGAAAGGAAATTTATTAATTACCTGACTCATTAAATTGTAATCCCTCTGTATATCACTTCTATTAATCACAATGACGTAAATTAGTAATTTCAAAACTGAATAAAAGTATGGTGGAGATCATTAAAGAGTCAAACAACTAGGAAGTCAAACAACTTGTGACTCACCTCTATAATTCTAGAAGGATGTTTTCTTAGGATCACAGTTCAAGGCCAGGACAGGAAGAAAAGTCTGTGAGATTCTTATCTCTAATTAACCACCAAGAAAACAGAAGTAGAGTGAAGATGAAGAGCTTCATGCTTTAGCATAAAAGCGATGCAAATGTATAAGTACTTTATAAATGAGGAAATATCAATTTTTCTTAAATTTTTTCCTTTTAATGAAAATTCAAACTAAAATAATACAATAGTGCTTAACATAAGTAGTGAATACATTGAAACGATCAATTCTCATATTATTTTACATTGTATTGTTTGGTGGGTTCTCAATATGTTTTCCATGAGGAAATCCAATTATAAATTTTTATACCTACAATCTACCTCAATTAATTTGATACAATCTATATTTTATGAAGTTATGTTATTTTTAGAGTCATTCTGAACGTATGTGAAAAACGAAGTTTAATTCTAATTCAATTACATAGGAAATAAACTTTGAGCCATAGCATGAATTTCTAAAAATTTCACTTTATTGTATACTTTCCATTTTAAATTATTATTCATGTAGTGCTTTTGTTTTTCATATTTTCTGCATTTATCTCTGTAATTATCATTTTCATATTAAATTAGTCTTGGGCTACATTTATAATCAGTAGATCTTTTAGAGTTATTTGCTTCATGTATTTACTTGCAATGAGAAAATTAACATATTGTTTTCTCATTTATTCATGAGTGCCTACTGTATACCAAATATTATTCTAGCAACTAAAATTATTGTGATGGCTTAGAAAGGAAAGCTTATAGCTTGCAGACAGCTATATACTAACAGGAGAGAAGCCAATTAATAGGAAAACAATAAAGACCAAAGTGCTATTTAAAAAAAAAAAAGCTAAACTAAATGAGGTAATTTGGTAATCAGATGGGAGAGTTAAAAATGACTTTTCCTTCTGTGCTTGTATGTCATGTTAAGTTCTAGGTCTTCTGGTTCTTCCTTGGCATTTGTTTGTTTGCTTGCTTGCTTGTCTTCAACTCAGAGCTAGCACTCTACCACCTGATTCACTACTCCACTTGTGGCTTACCCTGTCGATAATTGGAAGTAGCTTTGCAATTTGTCTGTGAGAGACTGGCTCTTAACTATGATTCTCATACTCAGCCTCCTGAATAGCCATAAATATAGGAATGAGCCATGTGTAACTTAGTTTAAGAATGGCTCTTTTAAGTAAATATTTGAGTTGAACTGACAAAAAGAAAAAATTTAAAAATCTGGCAGAAGATATACCCGAGCAAAGGTGTTGTACTGGTAACTTACCATTTCATTTGTGTCTCCCACTTTTCTGGGCCTTCTTTACATAAACAATTTCCCACACCAGTGGGTCATAATTGTGTGTCTTCCTGCTCATTTTATACAGACAATTGTGTGTTTTGAAGGAGAAATTGTTGCCTCTTCTCTTTATTTACCTGTATGGATCCTGTAGTGGTCATTAATGATGTGATAGGCATTAGAGTTCTTATTTATTTACCACCAAACCCCTTTATGGGATTAGCAGTGTGAGAGTTATCATGTGGTAAGCCACAGAGGGGAATAAAAACAGTGGCTTTCATTTTCATAGTTGAGAAGAAATATCAGTTTTTGTTCTAAAGCAAAAAATACCTGGTATAGCTTAATTTTTGTTTTGTTAGAAAAATCAATGATTATTCATTGTTTTCATTTTTTTGCTCTCAGTGTTGTATTAAATTTCTTATTCTCATTTCAGTGCCTAGAAACAGATTTTTGATCATCATTCTTAGGATTCTTTACACTGGACCCTGAAGTTGGGAGAAGTACAATATGTTTACTATGAAGCCTTGCCACATCTATGTAGCTATATACACAAGGCTTATTACAATAATGCATCCAATGATGTATATGTATATGTTGGAATACATATCTACTCATATAAATATATAAATATAATATTTTGGGATATACAATTTGGGGCTATCAATTCAATTCAGGCTCCATCGTGGGGAAAATGACAGATCAGTTTAGAGGGTGCCTGCACAGACCATGGCTTTATTCTTCCTTTACTCTTCTAATCTGATTACTTTTTCTTGCCATAGCAGCTAAGCAGGATACTTGGCAGGTACTTTAGCATGAAAGTATGAGACAAAAATGAAAGGCTCTAGGTGTGATTCTGAGAAAGATAGAGGGGAAAGCAGATATGGACAATTAAAGGTAGAGAGGGTGAGTCCCCAATGTTGGTGGTAATCTGAGCTTCTTGTTTCTCTGTTGGAAAAGAAATTACAAGGTTGGTTGTTCTTTATTTTATAAGAAAGCAGGGCAGGGCAGGGGGTTGGGGGAGATGGTGTTTGAAGCACTGAGCTTTCTGGCACTTGGAACTTAGGTGCAAAAATTGCTTCATAATTTAATACTTTTCTATATATTTTCTTACCTTAAAGTATGAGTAAATCAAAATGAGAATATTTTTATTGCTCATCACCATCTTACAATTAACAATGCCTAAAGAGATAATGCTTGTTAATATATAATGCTTTTAAATGCAAGCAAACAAACTTTTCTTTTCATGGCTATCAAAGTATGCCTGTCAGATTTCAAGAATGAATTATGCATGTCTTATATGAATGATATGAGGACATGTTTCCAAACTAATATCCATGTCAAATCTTTGTCATTGGGGTCTTGACTATGAGGATCTTTTAATCTGGAGTAATATAAACTCACCCACACTCTACAAACTCCTGGATAAAGAGTCTGAGATTATTTATCTTTCTATGCTCAATGCTGACTCAAATGCATATTATTAATTAGTATGTCTTTACTTTGTAATTATACATCTATTTTCTAATGGGACCACTAAAATCAGATGGAATAAAAATATCTTTGTTAGTAAAATATCCTGTCAGATCGATTATCAAATACATAATTTAGTATGATGAGTCTATTACTTGCTAAATTGATGCAAATATAAGAAATAAGGTCACTGAGCTAACATTGGCAACATTTTTCCTGGTTATTTAACCTTGAATGCATATACTTTAAAATATCTTTTATAGGCTTTAAAGGTGAAATATCACAAATATGGCCTGATTAACCTAAATGTCTTTCAGAACTCACCACGTAAGTTATTGCTTAGTTCCTGATCCTTGTCTGCTTTATTCTGACTGAGACTTCCCAGTTCACCTAGACTAATTTTACAAAGAAAATACACAGAATCAATTGGCAAGTGATTACAAGTCATTAGCTTCTTGCTGGGCTAATTAGAAGTCATTAACTTTAGAGGTTAGGACACAGAGAATACCCTTGCCTTAGGTTTATGAACCCAATTTGAAGCTGTGCATGAAAGAGAACATGTAAATATCTTTCATAAAATATACTTAGGAAGTATTAAAACTCCAAATCCTGAAAAAATGTGAGTGGTATTATAATGTAAACAAGTAAACAGTCAAAATTCAAAACTCAGTGTTGAGAAACAGCACCACCCACTGAGTTGAAACCTAGCCAAACACACGTTGAATCCATTTCTATATTCAAGACAGTTTTCCCCAGGGAAATTGAGTATCAATGTTCCAAATCCCTTGTCCTAGAAACGTCTTGGCTACTAGATCACCAGGGAGGAAAGGGGGCATTAGAAGCCTTAACTACATAAGGGAAAAACAAGATGAGTGGGAGGGGTTGAGGGGAGGGAAAGTGGGAGGAAAACATGGGAAGGGGTAGCAGTGTTCAAGAAGCCATGTACCCATTACCTGATGAATGTAGCTGTAACCCCTCTGTACATCACCCCAACAATAATGCTTTTTTTTAAAAAAAAAGGAAGCTTTAATTACAGAACATATGTTCATATTAACACCGCTTATACATATGCACACATTCACATATGCACATTCTTATCAATGCATACACAAAGGAATCTCCTTTCTGTCACATAATAAGATGACAATAAGAGGCAGCACTGAAAACAGGACGCCCAGCTTCTAAAAGTAGCTACTTGGCTTGGCATGAATGTAAACAGCAGTAATTACCAGCACTTGGGCAACAAATGGAGAAAACTTTTCAATTCCAGGCTCCTCTAGGATACAAAATAAGGTCCTATATATCATAAAACAAACAAAACAATTTACAGAACAAGACCCAAAAGAAAGGAGTTTCCTCATTCTAAAAGCTCATCTCAATATAGTATTGGATAACCAATATAATCATTATTACTACATGCCATACTTAACTTATTTGGGTTTTTGTATATAATAGTTCTGTAATAATGTTTATATACTAAGGTACGTAGTCATTCAAAAACATAGTTTTAATATGATAAATTTAGCCAGGAGCAGTGGCTCACTCCTGTAATCCTAGCTACTCAGGAGGCTCAGAACAGTGGACCAAGGTTCAAAGCCAGCCAAGGCACAAAAGAGCTTAAAACTCTTATCTCCAATAAACCTCTAGAAAACAGGAAGTAGGGCTTGGCTCAAGGGTAGGGTAGTAGCCTTGAGATGAAGAGCTCAGGGACAACACTCAGGCCTAGTTCAAGTCCCATGACTCACCAAAATAAACAAACAAACAAACAAACAAAATAAAATAAATAAATTTGAAACAAAGTTTGAGTGTGGAGTGTGCTGATGTAATTGCAACTGCCTTGTGGGCAAAGATAGAAAATCACAATCTGTGGAGTCTAGCCTGAGAAAAAGTACCAAAAATAAATCAAATTCACAGTAAGATTTTGGATGTGACCCCAGTTTTAGAACTCTTACCTAATCTCTCTCTCTCTCTCTCTCTCTCTCTCTCTCTCTCTCTCTCTCTCTCCTCTCAACATATCTATCATCTATATTTATTGATTTATTGGTATCTATCTGTATCTATGGGTAGATACAGATATATAGAGAGATAAATAGAGCAATTGTAGGTAAGTGGATAGATAGATAGATAGATAGATAGATAGATAGATAGATAGATAGATAGAAGTAGATAGATATTTTGGTTTGGAATTCGCTTATAATCCAAATGTTGAATCTCACTCTGAATCAGTTGCTCTAGTAAAATACGTGATGAAGAAATGCTGTATGGGTAATGGGAATGTAGGTTAGTGGTAAAGTACTTGTCTAGTATGCACAAAGCCCTGGGATTGCTTCCTCAGTAGCAAATACACAGAAAAAAGCCTGAAGTGGTGCTGTGGCTCAAGTGGCAGAGCACTAGCCTTCAGCAAAAAGTGTCCTAGGACAGCGCACAGGCCCTGAGTTCAAGCCCCAGGATTAGCAAACAAAATGCTGTATCTTTAATATAAAAATAGATACATTATTGGCTTTTGATAGGAATAGAATGATGGAGAATTGACAACACAGCTTTTGAAATGATTCTCCACCACTTACAGTCCTGCTATGTTGAAAAAAAAGTAACTGGCTGTTCTAAGCTCTTAATTTATCTTGAGTGAAACAAAAATTGACAACACATCGAGAGGAAAGTAATTAACTATTATGGCTTGTGCATGGTTAAAAGAATCAATGCATTTTAATATCAATAGATATTTATGATACTATGGAGGTAACCTACTGAGTATCCATAGAAATATTTTTGTACTTAGTTGTAATGAAGAGATTTATTGATATTTTTGTGAAATACTCTAGAGGATCTACATATTTTTGCCCATGCTCTTTTTATTAATTATCTAGACATAAACTATAAAAGAAATATAGAATAACATCATTGACAACCGTATAACACTGCAAAGACAGTTGATCTTAAATACAATGTCTTTAGATAGAAGGTTCCAGCCACAATTGGAACCAAATTGTTTTGATAGTAATCTAAATCAAAATTATGGTAGGAGCGGCTCTGATAGCTCCTAGATATTTAGGAGGCTGAAATCTGAGGATCGGGGCTGAAACCAGCAGGGGCTGAAAGTCTGCTAGACTCTTACCTCCAGCTTTGACCTAGAGCTGAGGGAAAGCGCCAGGCCCCAGAGTTCAAGTGCCAGGCCCCAGAGTTCAAGCCCCATGACAGGAAAAAAGAAAGAAAGAAAGAAACTGTGGTAGTCTTTGAAGAAATTGAAAAAAATTATAAAGTCTGTGTGGAAGTACATAAGACTGTACCTAACCTAAAGTAAGCTTAATTTTACATCGCTTAAATGTACTTAATTATAGAGTTGTTGAGAAAAACTAAAATTTTTGAAGTAATTTTTGAAATTCAGATAGCATGTAATTGAAAAACCCAATATCTATTTGAATGCATTATTATGCACACACTAGCACACTCAAGTTCAAGGGATAGGATATTTTCAGAACCCAACATGGCTGACTTCTACTCCCCTTACCCAGCTGCTTTCTACTTCTTCCCTATATTGCCACCCACTGTTCAACCCAGACACTAAAACAGAATTACTCTTCTAATTTGTATCACTGCTGCATCATTTCCTTTAGTCTTGGAGTGGCACACAAACGGAACCATACAGAGTACATTCTTCTACATATAGAGTATATATATTTTTGCTCCTTACAATGTCTGATTCTTTTGTGTTGCTATATACAACATTACTTCATTATTTTATTTTATTGTGTAGTATTCCTTTTCATGAGATCATTACATTTCTATACACACTCGTCTGTAAGTAGACATTGAAAATATTTCTAATTTATATTCAGGAATGCAAATTAAACTAACCAGGTATAATTAGTAGGAGTAAGTGTATACTAGTGGTTATCAGTTTTTCAGTTCTTGAAATGATTGTGCCAATTTGCTCTCACAAGAAAATCATAATGACAGTCAGTCCAAATCCTTGTTACTATTTGTTGGTGAGCCATATGGTATCCATATTGATATCTCATTATGATTTTAATTTTCCCTTCCCTGATGACTAATGGTGTCCAGTAGTTCTGCATATGTTTATTAAGCATTTGGAATATGTTCTTCTGATAAATGCTTGTGCAAGTCTTTCATATTAAAAATATCCATATTTATTTCAGTTGCCTTCTCTTTTGAGTAAAAGGAGTTCTGCTTTTCCAGTATATAATTTCTATTTGTCACTCTGCTATCATGTTATTTTGGTAAACAGAAGTTCTAATTTTGTAATTTTATATAGTTTAGCAATTTTTGGTGATTAGAGTATTTCTGTCTAATATGTTCACTTTAAAAACATATTAAAATGTATCCCTTCTGAAAATATTTAAGAGTTAAATTTTTATGAAAATACTTTGTGTATGGTAAGGGAGAGGGATCAAGTTTCTTTTAACCGTTCTAATGCAACAAATTCTATTTTCAAAACACCTTCCTAGGTTTGTGTCTTACACATCTTTATTGTACATCAGGTGATATGCATATTAAGACCATAGTCTTGGGAAAATTAGTCTCTGAGCCTCTGTTTCCCAATGTGATACTTGTGTAGATGCCACCAGCAGTGTTCCAGCCCCCTTTAGATAATTATAATTGTTAAAAGTTTTGGAACAGGAGTTGTGTGTTTTTTTGCCAATCCTGGGCTTGGGCTCAGGGAATGAACACTGTCCTTGGACTTTCTCAAGGCTAGAGCTCTACCACTTGAGCCTCAGCATCACTTCTGGCTTTTTTCTATGTATATGGTACTGAGGAATCCAACGCAGGTCTTCATGCATGCCAGTGAGTACTCTACCACTAGGCCAAACTCCCAGCCCAGGAGTTGTATTTTTTTAAGGTATCTGTTTTTAAGCTCAAAGATATATATTTTTCTTTGCCAAATAATCAGGACCTAGCATTTTAAAGTAGATTTGGATCTATCATTTATGAAATTATAGTTTGCAATTATTAGCCACAGCTAATATTTCTATTTATTTGTAGGCCACCTTAAAATTCATTGTAAAGGTGATATGAAGAGGGGTTATAGTTACCTAAATCAGGTAATGACTGCATTTCCTTTCAATGGTGTCACCCACTCTTTCATTACCTTCCATTTTTTCCCTCCTCTTTTCCTTTCCCCGACAAAATTGTATAATTTATTTCCAACATAGTCTAGTGAAAAATCACTACTGAACTGGTTCACCTTTGTCCACTTTTTGGCACCCTGTATTTTTGATAAAATTATGGATTTAACAGATGGCTATAAATTACTTGACATGAGATTATATTTTGTCAATGAAAGAATTACTAGAAATTGATATATAAAACAAGCAACATAAGGTCTAGTGTTAGCATACTTGCCTAGTATGCATGAAGCAATGGATTTAATTCCTTGGTATCATATACATAGAAAAAGCCTGAAGTGGTGCTGTGGCTCAAATGGTAGAGTGTTAGCCTTGAGGAAAGCCCAAGGACAGTGCTTAGGCTCTGAGTCCAAGCCCCAGGACTGGCCAAAAAAGAAGCATAAAAATGGCCCAGAATATGTAAATATACTAAATATATATGTGTGTACTATTGGTGACATTTACAAGAAGGAGAGCAAATAAAATTAGTGTCCAATGCCCTAATATTGCCTTTACAAATAGTAATTATTTCCATATGGAAACAAGCGGTTTATCTTTGTGGTTGTTTTTAATGTACTTTGTGAAGTTATTTCTTTCCTCTTGTTTTTTCCCCCTTACGTTTTATCACCTGTTGTTGGTACCTGATGTATTGAATACATTTATTTGTTGATTTGAATTAGGTAAAGGAAGAGGAAAAACAAGATGAGACAAAGGATAAAGAGTGAACCGATGTAATAGCGATATTCGCAAGAAGTGAACTTTCAACTTGGGAGGAGTAGGGGAAGGGAGAGTGGGAGAAAAACATGGGAAGAGGTAACAATGTTCAAGAGTAATGTGCTCACTACCTTATTAATGTACCCATAGCCACTCTACACATTTCTTTTAAAAATTCCTCACAAAAAATAAAATAGTATTTTTTGTTTCAGTTGTATACAGAGGTTTCTCAGGACTTCAGAAATTCGCTTTGAGGCTGTAAAATTTTACTAAGAAACTTGACATGAAGCATGCCACCTTAAGCAAGGCCCATTGACAAGGGCTGGAATCCTGAAAAAGACATTCCATTCTGCCAATTGTAGTTTAGAGATGGGGGTGAAGGGTAATTGGTGACTTTGATCTGGGAAAGAGCACACATTTCACGAAATTTGGGGAAGATGGGAACCAAATTGAAAGAAGAGTGGACAATGAATAGGAAGAAAGTGTGTGTTCAAAGAAAACTTGTTACCATATGTAGGAGAGAAACATGACGTAAGATGGAGGAGAAATAACTAATGATCACCACCAAACAACTCTATGCCATAGTACACACAATAGCTTTTGATTTACTTGGCATCTTTGTTTCTCACTAATAATATTCATGATGGCCTGTGAAAATGGAAGGCAGACTATTTTATTTTAAAATTATACAAGGTGTTTTCCTTGTGATAAATGATGAGGGTTCAGAGAAAAAGCAAATTGTAAGAAGCAGCTTTGGTCTAATGAAAACAGAATTGAAAGGGGTCTCAAGTAATAATAAAACCTTGTAGGCATGAGATTTCTTATCCATGAAGTGAACTGATTAGATTTATATTTAATTTATGAGGGTCTAATTTAGTTCTAAAAGTATCATGATTTCTGTAATAATTCCATTTCACTTTTTGAAGGTGGGACCCAAAATAGGTGAGAAATAACCAGAAGAAAGAGTTGATATACATAATGAATTACCAGCCAGAAGGGGTATTAAGTTTGTGGTATGTGTATGAATCAGAAGATATCACTTTACTTCTTAATGTTTGCTGGGTATAGAATCTGTGAATGGAACCACATTCATTGTTGTTTGTTTCATTACTGTGGCTGCCTTATCATGTGTGGACTAGTGTAAGGAATTTTGTTTTAGAGAGCTAGGAGACATTATCTGATTATTTAATACTTCTTTGATGGATGCTGAAACCAGATAATGGTAACCTGGTATTTGTCACTATCTAAATCTTACCACAAGTGCTCAGTTTAAGCTTCATAATCTTAGCAAAGAGTTTCAAGAAAGATCACACTAACACCTGACAACTGTTCAACATTTCATTTGTTTTGAGGTACAAAGCGAACATTCAGATTGAATTATTGCCTTAATCCATATGGATCACTTTAGTCATGGATAAATTAGATGAAAGCCAGCAATACTCAGTACTGTAACTCTAAAAAGATTTTGCCAGTGTAACATTTAAATAATGTAGCTTTCCCACTGTCTACAAGTTTTCATGCATGAACTCTGAGAAAGCAGCTGCAAGCCTGTGCTTGCTTTGGTCATTCTATGAAGGTAACTAGGAAGAAGGTGGCAGACAGAGATTAAGTACTTGTCCTGAAGTCTCACATTGACTGAAAAGTGAAATTCCCAAGGAGTTATTTTGACTCCAAGATAAGTTGCTAGCAATTATCATGGAGCTAGCTGCGGTTCTTTCCAAGTAGGTCAATTAATTGTCCTGACCCAGAGGGGAGTGTGAAAGGGAGATATGAAACAGCAGACCCCTTCATTTTCACTGCTTAATCACAGCAGTGTGAGCTCTACAAAGACTTCTGCAAAAGCAGTTTTGTATTTCTTCAGACCTTTTCAAGCACTCACCCTAGGTTTCTGATTTCTAAATCAACATTTCTTTAGCCATTACCAACTGTGTAGCCATTTAACTAGTCTAAGTCCAATTGCAATGTCTTCCATAAAATAAACTTTGTCAAGGAAAATATAAGTATGAAAATTAGGAGATTTGGAGAATATAGTAGAGATTTTTTCATTACTATATTTGGGGGTTTCCTTGAGTAAGAAAGTAACATTTCAATTTATTCTATGACCTGGGTTATGAAGCTACTGTAATGTGCACTTGGAATTAAAGGAAAGAAATTGGAGCTCCCTTCCTATTTGTCCCTCGACATCATCGTTATGAGAAACTAGATCTTGAAATACAGCTAAGGAACAAAGATTCATGATATAAAAGACATGAATGAAAAATGACAAAATGGTTATAAATGACCAGTAATGGACAAAATAGGGAAAGACTCCAATATTTCCAGAATAAATGGACAAATTTGATTAGGTTTCCCATTATTCTTTGGACTTATAATAAATGTAGAGACCAGGCTGGTTAATGACAGAATTTTTTCATGGTTCAGATTAACATTAACTTTATATAATACGTTCTTGACAGTTGTTGCAATAAAGTTTAAACTTTTCAGAGACTATTCTAAAGGCTTTATTGATTCCTTCTCTGGTTGATGGCATATTCATTGCTCAATTTAAATTTCACTCAAAACATAAATTTATAATGATCAAATTCAGCAAGTTTTAATGTTTTTATTACACAGTTCATAATGAATCAATAATTAAATTAATGGCAAAAGAGGTCATAAATTGATCATGCATATGTTGAATTTTTTTCCTGTGGTGCTGGGGATCGAACCGAAAACCTTGAGAATGCTGGCTAATCTGTGTACCACTGAACTTCTTCCCCATTCCATGCTAACATTTTTAATTAATTACAGCATTTTGTTTTATTAGCCCAGCTTTATTTGCCCAATAGAAATCAGAAATGTCAGGCAAGGCTTTCAGATTGGTCAAACTTCAATAAATCAAGGCAGTACTGATCCAGTATTTTTTTTGTAATTTTTACTGGGCCTTACATCTATGTAATAACTTGGTATAGAAATTAACATATGTTGCTTATTGTCATATTTCATCCAGCTTCTTTCCTGTAATATTTGAATAGTGTTTCTTTAAACAAATATGTCAATATTTACAGAATTGGATAAATGAGAGCTGAGAAAATTTCGTGCATGATCCAGAAATTCCTCTTCCTCTTGCCAAATTACCATCTACAGTTTTTTTTCTTATCATTTGGCCTGATTTTACCAGAACCTCATGAGTAATGTATGCAATATCATTTTCCTTTCCAATGTGCACATCTGTCCAGCATTCTCTAGGTAATAACAGATTCATCTCAATATTTTTACTTTGCTTCTTATCACACACTTTTCCTGTTTCAAAATCAGATTCTCTCAAAATTACATCTAGTAATTTTGCATGTCTCTTGGTTCACAGATTCATACACTGTGCTGCCTAAGGTGCTATTGTTGGGAAGCTAATGCAGCACACTGACTGAACTATACACTGACTCCTCCACCATCATAGAGATTTGTGTTGCTAGAATTCCTTTGTGGAGCACTGTGGGTTAGCGTTGCATAAGCACATAACACATTGTTGCCTATAAGGCAAATGAAAATTGTGGGGTTTCATTCCTACACTGTCATTCTTTCTTTCCTTGTTTGTCTATTTCTCAGCCCTATACTGATGTCACACTTAAGTATGTGTGATCCTAAGCTCCTGCGTCCTTTACTATTTTTTTCTCTTTTCTTCAGATGATCTTTCCTGTACAGTCTTTGCTTTCACTGCCAATTCACTCTTATAGGTATTTTTCTTCTTTTTAAAAAAAATTATATGATTTATTTTCTTTTTTCCATATATTTTTTATTGTAATTAATAGAAGGATTACATTTGTATTTGCCAGATAGAAGTATTGTTACTTCACCCACATTGATACCCTTTCTCATATTTTTGTCCCCATTTACCTCCCCCCACCTCCTCCCCTCATCTTGTTTTCCCCCCTTTCCTTTCCTATTTCAAATAAACAAACATATATACAATAAATAAGATAACAAAGTATGATACTGTAACAATATGAGAATAACCAAGAGACAACAAAAGAGGTGAAAAATAACATAATATATTAATAACAGCAATCACACATTATATGTCTCTTGTTTCCATATCCTGGAGGTCCTATCATTTAATCTCATCTTATATGGCCTCATGTATCTAGGTTTTGCTCTATTGTAATCCTCTTCTAGGAGAATCCAAGGTTTGTACTAATTATTACAAATGAGGGAAAACATTGAGCCTATGTTCCTTTGAGTCTGGCTTACTTCACTTAATATGATTTTTTTTCTAAGTCTTTCCAGTTCCTTACAAATGGGGCAATGTCATTCATTCTGATAGCAGCATAGAATTCCATTGTGTATAAATGCTAAATCTTGTTGATCCAATCATCTACTGAGGGGCTTCTGGGTTGGTTCCATATCCTTGCTATGGTAAATAGTGCTGCAATGAACATCGTTGCGCTAGTGGGTTTAGTATGTCCTTGTTTCTAGACCATTGGGTAAATAAATGCCAAGTAGTGGAATTGCTGGGTCATAGGGCAGTTCTGTTTAGTCTTTTGCAGAACTGCCATACTGCTTTCAATTGTGATTGAATGAGTTTACACTCCCACCAATAGTGTAGTAGTGATCCCTCCTGGCCACATCCCCACCAGAATCTGTTGTTATTGGATTTCTTGGTCATGGCCATTCTAATTGGAGTGAGGTGGAATCTCAGAGTTGTTTTGATTTGCTTTACTTTTATGTCCAGAGATGCTGAGCATTTCTGCATGTGTCTATAGGCCATTCTTATTTCTTCTTCAGAGAAGACTCTCTTTAAGTCTTTGGCCCATCTTTTAATGGGATGGTTGTTTCTTTGGAGATTAGTTTTGGAGTGAGTCAATTTTCTTAGCTAGATATATTTAAGATATGATACCTTTGTCTGTTGTATGGTTAGTGAAGATCTTCTCTTACTTTGTGGGCTTTCAATTTAACTTGCTATGTCCTTTGCCATACAGAAGCTCTGCAAATTTAATGCAGTCCCATTTGTTCAAGCTTTAATTTGTTGTATTTCTGGGTCTTTATTAAGAAAGTTTTGACCAGTGCCAAGGAGACACCAAGGCATCTTTTAAACCAACTTTGATACAGTGAAGGTAAACCAGAATTCTAACTGAGAATGAATACACTGAGAGCTGCTAGAACTTAGGTCACTTAGATTTTTATCTCTCGTAGCTCATCCTCAAACATTCAGTATTTTCAATATAATGGTTCATTTATTATTAACATGGTTCATGTACAACACAAGACCAAAAAAAGGTCCACTATTGTAATGTGTAAGGAAGAGTCATGGTTTCTAAATTATGGATAAATTGAATTGCCAGTAGTGTTCCTCTATGTTTTAAACTTTATTTATTTATTGTATGTATTTGTGTGTTTTTGGGGGGGTGTCTTTTTGAGCATGAGTGCACACATGCCCGTTTGTTTGGCTGTGTGTGTGTGTGTGTGTGTGTGTGTGTGTGTGTGTGTGTGTGTGTGTGTTGGTCCTGGGGCTTGAATTTAGGGCTAATCCAGAGCACCACTTCAAGTGTTGTTGTTTTTTTTTTTTTTTTTCCAGAGTAGTTTATTGGAGTTAAGAATGTCACTGACTTTACTGTCTGGGTGGGCTTCAAACTGTTAGCCTCAGATCTTAGCCTCTTAAGATGCTAGGATAACATGCATAAGCCACCATCATCTGGCTTAATTTAATTTAAGAAATCTGTATAATCAAGCTGGGCACTTGTGGCTCATGTTGCTAATTCTAACTACTCAGGAGGCTGAGATCTGAGGATCAAGTTTCAATGTCAGTCCAGTTGGCTGAGACTTTTATCTCCAAAGAAGAAGAAGAAGAAGAAGAAGAAGAAGAAGAAGAAGAAGAAGAAGAAGAAGAAGAAGAAGAAGAAGAAGAAGAAGAAGAAGAAGAAGGAGGAGAAGGAGAAGGAGGAGAAGGAGAAGGAGAAGGAGGGGGAGGGAGGTGGAGAAGGGGTGAGGAGGAGGAGAAGGAGAGGGTGGAGGATAAAGAAAAGCCAGAAGCAGCGTTATGCTCAAGTAATAACATTCTAGCTAGGAGCAGAAAACTTCAGGGGCAAATCCCAGGTTTAGTCTGAGCTCCAGAACCAACATAAAAAGAAAAAGAACAAAAGAAAGATCAGATTAATTTTGATATTTCCATACATGCATGAAATATATTTACTCATTACTTTCTATTATTCCACAGCTCCCTTTTCTGCCTCTGTCTCTGTCTGTCTCTCTGTCTCTCTGTCTCTGTCTCTCTCTCTCTTTCTCTCTTTCTTTGTCTTTTTCTTTTTCTTTTCTAGTCCTAGCACTGTCCCTAAGCTTATTTTGCTCAAGGCTATCTCTCTACCACCTGACCCACATCCCACTTCTAGGTTTTTCTGTTTATGTGGTACTGAGAAATTGAACTCAGGGTTTCATGCATGCTAGGTAAGCATTCTACCAGTAACCCACATTCTCAACACTGTATATATTTCTTGAAGGTATGTTCAATTACAACTTTTCTCTTAACTTAGATTTGTGAAAACTAGATTTCATTAGGTATTAGACATTATAATAGCTTATGTAGCATATATAGTTATATAAAATAATAATAAATCATAATAAATTAGAGTTATACAGCTTCTAATTGATTACATTTACATGGCCATTAGTAAAATAATATAATACTGCACCTAAAGAAAATATTAGCTTTATTCAATACATTTTCTTTTTCCTACTATCTACAATTAGTAAAAATAAGAAATTTTGAGAGAGATTACTGCAAAATACCTTTTATGAATATCATATTATTATTATGCAGTTCCATATTTAAGAGTTAAGTTTAATTGCCATTATGTATAACTATGTATGGGATAAAGATTCCTTATATCTCCTGTTATAGTATCCACTGGGGAGTCTTAGAATGAATTTCCCATTAAGAAGAAGGAGAAGGACATGTCACACTATTAAGTAGGGTGAACTGCTGCCAAGAAATTATTTACAGACCACTTGAACAAGTTTTTATTAAAAATTTGATGATGCATGTGCATCCTATGTTGAGAAGTGAAGTATATTGAGGGCTAGATGCAGCAGAAAAGGGAGTCCAATCATGGGACAGGGAGTGAGGGAAATATACTCTGAGTATTTGACAATGATGATGCCATGGAGAAAAGAAGAATGAACTTGATTCTGTGTAAGAATGCAGTGCTATTGAGCCCTTTTTTCTTTGTATAATGCAGGATGCTATTTGAATTTTGTTTCTAGGTGTGCTTAGGTCAGTTGTAACAGATTATCTACATGGCCATGTAAGTCTTGTTTGGCTGCATCGTTTAGAACAGAGAAGAACATCTCTCTGAAACAGTACAGATATAAAAAGGGTTAAATAATTTTTTAAGATTTTTCTGATAAAATATAGCTGCTATAATCATGAGAAGTACATCTTAATGGGTGTTTTTGCAAACAATAAAACTACCTTTATAGTTTCCCATTTGCAATGATGGATAATGGCTTAAGGCTGATGTATTTATGAGTATTTATCAGTATTTTATCATACCCATCAATGGTCCTACCTCCTTCTGTTAGAGTAATAACTGCCAAGCTATTATTATAAGAGACTTTGTGAGTACTAGCACATAGCTCCAATAGTCTAGTTCTTGTCCAGCATACACAAGACTCTGGTTCAATCTCCAGCATCACTAAATAAATAAATAAATAAATAAGAATTTGTTCTAATAAAGAGACTTCAAATGCAATGTTTTGAACTTGCAGAATTGCTAGATAGAATTATATCAACAATATATACCATATAAAATTTTTGATCACAGAACCGGAAAAATCCATTATGAATGTGATATCACCATTGGCTAATCCCTGATACCCCCCTTAGGCATTAGAACCATGTATTTTCTCCCACCTACTGGAATAGAAGCATTCTGTGAGTAGGATCTTTTGGCCTTTTGATGTCTATTCACTAGGCCTACATATAACAAGAAATCAATAAACACTGAATTGAATGGGAGGTGTGGTCCGGGTTAATCTTACAGACTGCTGATGTTGCTAGCAGAAAGAAATTAGCACTGATTCTACAATTAGATTGATTTCCTCTTTCTCCCAAACAGCAAACTTAATGATATTCTAAAGTTTCAAAATAAGCATTGGTTTTACGGGGCAGTGTATTTTCTGGATTGAAATGATTCATTCAGTTGCTATGTAACTAGGTATATCTCAGTCAGAATCTTCATGGTCTCAGAATTTTTTGATTTGTTAATGTTATCAGAGGATAGCAAAATGTTATTTTCCAGGGTTGTTCTTGAGCATTCTAGTTAGTGTTAAAGGAATGATGGTTTGGTAATTCAAACTCCATCACATTTTGAAGAAAACTTAGTTTGGGTTTGAATATATCATGTATGTTAGAGCATACTTTATATCCAACTTCAACCAGCCCCTATGAGGACTAGCATTAGCTGCTTTAGATTAGATTAACTTCTGATGTCCCTATGGTTAAAAAAATTAGTTTCACCATTCTCTCCCCTCTCTTCTCTGTCCTAGGGCAAAGCCATTGATTTTTCCTATATCTTTGTAAGCATCCTTTGTTTATAAAATTCTTTTCATGTTCCCCATGTATCTCTTCTGCTCTCAGAATTTTAGATAGACAAATAGACCTTGAGAAAAATAGGATACAATATATCAGAATTCATGTTTCTGGCCAGGAGTTTGGCCTAGTGGTTAAAGTGCTTGCCTAGCATGCACGAAGACCCGGGTTCGATTCCTTGGTACCACATACATAGAAAAAAGCCAGAAGTGGTGCTGAGGCTCAAGTGGTAGAGCTCTAACTGAGAAAATCCAAGGACAGTGCTCAGGCCCTGAGCTCAAGCCCAGGACTGGCAAAAAAAATGTATTAAGAATTCATTAAAAGACAGATGACTTTGATAGTGATGAGAAAGAGAAGAGAAAGAAGAAGAGCAGGTATACTGGTTTCTCAGTTGATATTTTTGGGTGGAAAATTCAAGGAGAAAGAGCTCACTGGGCTTCTTGGACTTAGAAGTGATTGCATCTAAGCCTTTCTCAGACATAGGTGGGTTTAACTGACAGTTGCTCTTTAAATACTAGAGTAATGACATTTACTGTTGATGATTCTATTAGTCAGGGTCATTCCTGGAACCAAAATCAAGAGGATATGGAGACATATCAACACATGTTTGAGGAGTTTGCCACAGTGAAGTCTGTTCTGTAAGGAAGAAAAGTCAGTGATACAATGATGAACTAATGAGGACGCCATGCTGTAACTGGGCCTGAGAGGCTGGGCCTGGGCCAGGGATGCTGGTACACCACAGCAATGTATACAAATAATCATACCAATTCCAAAAGAGAGAAAAATTTCCCTTCTTCTATCATATATGGGCAATGGGTTGGGTTATTCTGCTCACACTGGTGAGTGCAGGTCTGGTTGTTGTTGTTATTGTTGTTGTTTGTGTTGTTGGTTAGTCATGGAGCTTGAAGTTAGGGCCTGGACCTGAGTTCTTTCGCTCAAGGATGGTGATCTACCACCTTGTGATTAACTGATAATGCAAGTCTCATGGGCTTTCCTTCCCAGGTTAATTTCAAATCATTATCCTCAGATCTCAGCCTCCTGAGTAGCTAGGATTACAGGCATGAGCCATCAGTGCCTGGCTCAGATCGTCTTTATTCAGTCTATTAGTTGACATCATTCTCTGTCAATGTCGTTGCAAACACACACACACATACACACACACACACATATATACATATATATGTAATGTGTGTAATACATACATACATATTTACCTGTTATGCTTCTGCTCAGTTAATTTTATATATAAAAACAACCATCACAATGGACCAGTGAAAATATTCTTTTAGGAAAACTAGGACGTGTTACAGAACATAAGAAACAACAGCTTTCTTTGCTAATGAGCCTAATTGTGCTTAAGTTGAAACATGGCTACCTGGGGGGTTAATATATACTTTGTTGTTGAAAAAGAATCATATTAAAACATTAAAAATGTGTCAGTTTTAAACAAATAGAACTTATGATTGTCACCACTTGCAGTCAATGTTCTGTCACAATATTCATGGTTTCCCTGTGTACATTGTCATTAGTGTCTGGAAGGGAGAAGATGAAGGACAACTCTCTTGGAAAAAGCTTTGTTTGATATTGGCTGTGTTTTTGTGGATCCAATTTAACTTAACCAACTTTGGTCCTCCTTAAATATCTATTGCAGTTTGAGGAAGGCAAGTCCTTTGTACAAGAACTGTATACCTTATTAGGAGAAATAAGGCAGACACAGATAAATCTATACTCAGGCTGTAAAGCAGTGAGTGTTTGACAACTGTCAAGCAAAAAGAGTAAATGCAGTACAGGTCCAGGCAAAGGAGACTAAGTCTTATTATAATTTTGGTAAGGTTCTTCTACAGCACTATATTTGCATGGAAAAAGAGAAGGGCAAAAGGTACTTCAGTCAGGTGAACTACTGAGGGTTTTTTTTCCAAGAAATTAATTTTTAAAGCATATTTAACTTCTTGGAATTGGGGTTTTCCAGCGGTTTTTTTTCCTCCTATTGATCCTTATGCTTTAGAATAAATGGATTTCCTTTTCTTTTGTTATTTTATTCTCTAGTTCTTTTTACTCTGTAGATCTTCTCACCCATTAGTTATATCTCACTTTTTAGTTATAGCTGACAATACCAATATTTCTTTGGAAGTACATCAGCTACTTGGGCTTCTCCCAAGCAAGGGGGGTGAGAGCCACCAAAACACCATGATACTTGGCGGCTGTGATTCTTATTTTGGGTAGAGGATGTGGATACTTTGAGATTAGGATCAGTTCTTTCTAGGAGCTGTAATACATTGCACTTTTTTGTTTTCCTGTGAGAAAGCACGATAACATCCTGGGGACACTGTGGGTACAATTATCAAAGGGTTGTAACTAATCTACTTTAAAAGTCAAATTCCTAAAGGATAAATTTTACAATTTCTAAAATGTATTATTTTCACAGTTAAAGTACTCAGGGGTAGAGGGGTATTTTGAAGAGATGATTATATAGTGTATTTTGTCAGAACATGAGTCTTTCTGTGATTTTATAGCTTCTCCTTATTGAAAGGAAGAAAATGGTGTTTTTCTTGCTTCCCCTCTTTAGGCTGTTGTATTTGTGGTCTGAGGTCTTGGAGAGAGGGAATAGTTTAAAGATGTGTCAGTGGCTCATCCATTCTTAGATCTAATGTTTTTCTCCCCGGTTGAAGTGTGATCCTTGTTGTAAGGGAATCAACATGTTGATGCAATGCTCACTGGAAAGTTCAGGAATGAGGGACAGTGTGCCTCAGTACTCTGAGTTTCAAATAACTTACATTGACTTGTTTAAGGAGCATAAATAGGCATCCACATTAGGCTAAAAGGTTAATAGATCCCCATGAGAGACTCAGTCCTGTTCAGGTCCCTGCCATGAATTGCATTCTGTCAACACAAACGCCATTAGAAGCTGCTAAAATTGAATGGGTCTTAACAGCTTCACAGCTGTCTTTCAACATTTGACATTTATCAAGACACAGGTCTTGGCACCAATGAGAATTCTTTACTGGGCCAATTAATTCCTAAAAAGTGTGGGAAATGAAGTGAGATAATAACACTATTATTTCAGTGGGTCACATTCACTAACAGGTATTAAAGGGTTTTTTTCAGTCTTTATTGGCTGGCATTGAAATATCTATGCCACTTCTTCCTTCACTCTCCTCCTTTCCCCCCACCACTTTTATAACCTTGGCAACTATAAATAAGTTGCAGGGAAATTACTTCTCCACTGTTTCACAATGCTTTCTTATCTGCGTGCCCCAGCTGTCACATACCCAAATGCTCTTATTTAGGATGGTTACAGCTGGAAATATTGCTGATGTTCTTCAGTGGCTCAGGAACACTATCCTATTCTTCTATGAGTTTAAGTCATTTCTCTCTCTTTTTCATCGATATGTTTTTCAAGTCCAGCTATTCCTTAAACATGCCATGAGAGATGATCTTTGGTCTTTTTTTTATATCATTCTGAGTACTGCTAATATTTATTCCAAAGAAAAATTCAATTTCTGATTTTAAGGGATGAATTTGCTCTTTGAAGCATTCTCTATTTCAGTGTTTCTAATGTTACTTTACAAACTAATGCTGAACCATCTTCATATGCATAATAAATGCTTCAAAGTCATTGCTGAGACTTTCAAAATCATAAATATTTCTACAGGTTTGTTCTAGGTATTCAGCTTCTGTGCTTCAAAACTAGATACCCTGCATTATCTATCCACATAGAAAACAAAATACTGCCTAGAAAATATAGTGACATTTATTTCAAAAAGTAAAAGAATTTAAGATTTTGTTTGCACTTAAATTGTTTATGCCTCCCTTAAAATTTTTAATTTTCCGTTAAATAATTTCCTCCTTACATAAGTAATATTCCATTGGAAACATTTTTGCTATTCTAAAATGCATATTTTGAAGCTAAATAAAACATAGTAATCAAAATATCAATCAGAGATCAGTATATATTTGCCATGATAGAAGAATCTACACAACATAAATTTCATTAGAAATTGGTTTCAAGTACGTGTATTAAAAACTGTTGTCATTATTTTAAAATGTGATTGTGGATTTTTGCATGAGTTTTAAATATTTTTAATTAATTTAACAATTATTTTAATTTATTTTTAATGAATTGAGGATTATCTAATACACTTTGATATGATTCTCTAATCTCATAAAGTTCAACTACAGTTTGTCATGTATACAAACTTCAGATTTAGATATAATTTAGTTTAGCCTCACCACAGGGTGAAGAAAGGCTTAGTTTTTATATGTGTTTTTGTTGTTTTTAATGAATGACAATTCTATTTGGATTGCTACCAGCTTTGTATGTCATAAAAGTTTCTTTAAAATTATTTATCTGATAGACATAAATTAATATGTATAGTTATTACAGCAGTCAAAAGTATGTTATGAAGTCATTTTTAACAACTTTCCAAAAACTGAAGAAAATCCAGTGTCAAAAAAGAAACATAAACCCAGCATTATCTTGATCAAATAAGACAGTGAATTTGGAAAATTTTAGGCAAATTCCTCACTTTTTTCCACAATAGAGTTGTTCTTAGTTATATTTTTTGCTTCCCTCCCCTCTGAACTATCAAAACAGTTTTTTCAACTCAAAACTACCTTCTTTGTATCAACAGGATTGTTTCCAATAGCTAAGATTTTCAAGGAATCTTGGTGTCAGATTGTGATTAGTTTAGAATGACTTCTTCCTCTTGATTCAGAGAAAATATGTCAAATGATATGAAAGTACAAGTGAATGTGTTTCAAACCATGGAAGTACTGATATTACTAAGGAATACCAGCACGTCCATATTGCAGGAAGGTCTTTGAATAGCTCTGAAAGGTTATGAAGGTACACAATAGGGATTGAGTATCTCTTTTTCAGAAGGAGCAAGAAGCCTTTGTCTAAAAGTAATGAGAGATTACATTAGTTTGGAATAAAAGGGTATTGAAAGAAATCTTTATTGTAAAAGTGATGAACAGGGGGTTACAGCTACATAAGTAAGGTAATCAGTACATTTTTTTTAAAAACAATGTTACCCCTATCCTCATTCTCTTCCATTTACCCCTCCCTACTCCCCTTCTTCCCCCACCCCAGTTGTATAATTCATTTCCAACATAGTACCAAGTGAGTATTGTATTTCAATATCCCAATTGCTAAGTGCATAGGATTAACATGAAGCAAGAAGTTCTTACTGTGTCCTGTATGCAGTTATTTCTTCTATTTTTCTGTTTTAGTTTACTATACCCATTATAAGTTTATCTGATCTATGGAAGGAAAAGAAATCATAGAAAGGCAGGACAAAAGATCACCTAATGCAATGATAAAAGGTTTTGAGAATTAACATCAGCTAAATGTCATACTAAGTGTAACTAGAAGCTCTGGAAAATTTATATAAAAATGATGAAAGGGAAATTTCAGTAAAAAGCCTTCTAGATAAGTAGACTTAAAGTGCTAAAGCAATCTGAGTACACAGGTCTAGCCTCTGTGCTTAGACTATAATAGTGGCTGTGTAAATAAAGAAATCGGGAATTTTGCCAGGCGCAGTGGCTCACACTTGTAATCCTAGCTACTCAGGAGGCTGAGACCTGAGAATCAAGGTTCAAAGCCAGCCTGGGCACAAGAGGACCTGAGACTCTTATCTCCAATTAACCTTTAGAAAATGGGATGTGGAGCTTGGCTCAAGGGTAGAGCAGTAGCCTTGAGATGAAGAACTCAGGGACAGTACCCAGGCCCAGTTCAAGCCACATGACCCACACACAAAAAAGGAAAAGAACAAGAAAAAGAAAAAAGTCAAGAATTTCAAAAATATTGCAAAGTGAAATCATTACGAGTTATATTTTTCCCCTTTACCTAGAGAATGAGAAACCTAGAGTATGGCATCACTGCGAGCCAATGGCACATAAGCATTTTTATTCTTGTGTTCTGACTTCATTTTTGTTTTGCAAACAAATGAGGGGTTTCTGTGCCAGAATTTGTATGTAGGCAATGAAAACAATTTTTAAAGCGTGAATGGGACATCGTTCCTGCCTGGATGGAGCTCAATATCATATCTACCAAAGTATAAATATTCATATCAGACTGACTTAAGGACACTGTGTTCAGTATATTCTTAGAGATGACAATATATTCTATTTTTAAGAAAGAAGAGGAATCTAAGCCAGACAATTGTAATCCTAGCTACTCAGGAGACTGAGATCTGAGGATAGCTATTTGAAGCCTGGCTGGGCAGAAAAATCCATAACATTCTTTTTTTTTCTTTCTTTTTTATTTTTTTATATTTTTATTATAATTAATAAAAGGGATACATGATATTTGCCAGATAGAAGGTGCATTAATTCACATACATTGATACCCTTTCACATGTCTTGGTCCCCATATCTAAAATATATCAACAGCTCAAAAAATTGAATCACTCCAAAACTAATCTCCAAAGTAACAACCATCCCATTAAAAAATAGGCCAAAGACTTAAAGAGAGTCTTCTCTGAAGAAGAAACAAAAATGGCCTATAGACACAGGAAAAAATGCTCAACATCTCTGGTCATAAAAGAAATGCAAATCAAAACAACTCTAAGATTCCACCTCACTCCAGTTAGAATGGTCAGGATCAGGAAAACTAAGAACAACAGATGCTGGAGGGGATGTGGCCAGGAGGGATCACTACTACACTGTTGGTGGGAGTGCAAACTTGTTCAACCACTATGAAAGCAGTATGGCAGTGCCTCAAAAGGCTAAACATAGAGCTCCCCTATAACCCAGCAATTCCACTACTTGGCATTTACCCAACCATCCAGAAACTAGGACATACTAAATCCAATGTTCATTGCAGCATTATTCACCATAGCAAAGATATGGAACCAACCTAGATGTCCCTCAGTTGATGAATGGATCAACAAGATGTGGTATTTGTACACAATGGAATTCTATGCTGCTGTCAGAAAAAAACGACATCGCTCCATTTGTTAGGAAATGGAAAGACTTAGAAAAAATCATATTAAGTGAAGTAAGCCAGACTCAAAGGAACTTAGGCTCAATGGTTTCCCTCATTTGTCATAATCAGTAGAAACCTTGGGCTCTCCTAGCAGGATTTACAACAGAGCAAAATCTAGATGCATAAGGCCATACAGTATAACACTAGATGAAAGGACCTCGAGGATATAGAAACAAAAGCCATATAATGAGTGATTGTTGTCCTTAATGTACTATATTATCTCTCATCTCTTTTGCTGTCCTTTGGTTATCTCATATTGTTACAGTATCTCACTTTGTTATCTAATATATTGGATATATTTGTATTTGGTCCTTTCATTTAGTCTCATACTGTATGGCCTTATGTATCTAGAGGAAAACCATTTACAAAGCTCTCCTCTGTTCTCCTGGAAGTAGAAGTAAATTCCAAAAGAGTTAGAGCCTTTCTTTTGGCCTAAGACTATCTAGTTTGGAAAGGAGAATGCTGTGCCTGTGCAGACTGGGAAAACTTTCTCAGATTCTACCTAGCCCAGAAGAGCCACTAGTCCAATTCTAGCCATTTTACCTCTACATGACAGCAGAGAATCTCCAGTCAAGTATCCTCCACAATATAAACATGAAACTCCTATAGATATGCTGTGTAACAATTCTATACTATTTATTCTACAGGTACACATTGTGGGTCTCCCTTTGAATCATTTATTTGTCCACATTGTATCTCCTTCAAATTCTTAAAGGAAGATTATTCACATCTCTATAGCAAAGTTCTGGAAAGAATGAGGCTCTGTGCTAGGGCTCTATTACTTGAAGCACAGCTCCACTTCCAGATTATTTGGAGACAAGAATGTTATGGACCCCATTACCCTCCCCCCCACCTCCCCGTCTTGGTTTTTCCCCCCTTCCCTATCCAATTTCAAAAGAGGGCTGAGAGTTTGGCCTAGTGGTTAAAGTGCTTGCCTAGCATGCACGAAGACCCAGGTTCAATTCCTCGGTACCACATACATAGAAAAAAGCCGGAAGTGGTGCTGAGGCTCAAGTGGTAGAGCTCTACCCTTGAGAAAGTCCAGGGACAGTGCTCAAGCCCTGAGCTCAAGCCCAGGACTGGCAAAAAAAAAAAAAAAAAAAGAAACAAAAAAATAACAACAGAAACAACTTGGTGTGTCAGGCTTTCTAATATCCAATTGAAATGGAGAGTAAGATCAGATGTGGACTGAGATATAGCCAAGTGGTAAAACCATGGGCTCTATAACAAAGTTAATTTTTTTCCATATATTTTTATTTAATTAATAGAAGAGTTACATTATATTCACCAGATGTAAGGTGAATTAATTCACATACATTGATACCCTTTCTCATGCCTTGGTCCCCATTTTCCTCCCCCCATCCCCACCCCTCATCTTGTTTTCCTCCCTACCCTATCCTACTTCAAATAGCCAAATATGCATATATACAATATATCAAATAACCAGGAGAATACTGTAACAATATGAGATAACTAAGGGACAGCAAAAGAGATGAGAGATAACATAGTACATTAAGGACAACAATTACTCAATATATGGCTTTTGTTTCTATATCCTGGAGGTCCTTTCATTTAGTGTCAATTCCGCATTCTTGCCAACTACACAGCTATTGGCAGATTCCGCTCATTCCTCCTTGGCTTCCTCTATTTGTCAACAATCATGAGTCACTGTCAGTCAGGCAGACAACTAAGGACTCCATGGATTCACAACTGAGGGCCACAATTTCATTTTCAACAGTTTATATGAGTTCTATGCTTCCAAGTATATTTCAAGGATAGATGTTGTTTCCCAAATTTGCTTCTGAACTGATCGTCCAGCTGTAGTGCTTTCTTATGCTTATTGTGTTCTCCTCCCAACTACAAGAAAGAAGGTAAGCTACTCCAGATTTCACAGGGAAACTGAATATTCTCAACCTCTCATAACTACTCCTTACAAAGCCTCTGACTTACAAAGAATTTGGAATCAGGTAAATAATCACAGAGACTCTCCTGGGATATTAGTGGTATTGAGTAAGCCATCTAGTTTGCATTGGCATAAATTGACACATACAGCTTGTCCCTAGCTGTAACACATTCTGGGAAACAGTTTTCCTACGTGGACATACAGCTTTGTCTATACCCAGCAAAGTTCATCATCATCAAAGTGATTGAAGACTGGAGTTTGGCAATGATGTTGAAAACTTGGGAATGGAGGTTAAGTTACAGGTTTCAAGAAAATTTCTCCCTTTTAGAAGAAGCAAAATTTTAGTTCCAAAATTATAAAATGAGCTACCAAGATCATACATTTATTTTAACAGTAGAAATGCCAATTACTAGTCAATCAGTCCTCTTTAACTACACAGCAATAAGCCAAGTCTGAGTATTTGAATTGTAATAGTGATTTCAACAAAAGTTTTAATAAAACTGAAATATTTCATAAATTTCCAAATTTAACATCATTTTAAGCCACTATTAATTCACACTTTATTAAATGTGCGGATTGTGAAACTACAACTCATTTTCAGAAATAAAGATCTAGTTTTCTTAAAATTGCTAATGGAATCAGTCTTAAGAACAAAAAGTCTAATAATAATGTCTTGTACTCAAACATAATAGAAGCAACAGTTAAAAGTTAGTTCTTATTGTGCCAATGTATATGATCTTGAAACATATTACTCTGTTTACTGTTTTGGTCTTACTTCAAATAGACATTGCCAGTTACTTAAAAAAAAAATAACAGCAGATTATGCCAGTTTTACTACAAATGGTCTGTTTCTCCATGTAAATATTTTATCCCCCCCACATATAGATAGATAGATAGATAGATAGATAGATAGATAGATAGATAGACAGACAGACAGACAGATAGATAGATGTGTTTGTTTTTGAGGGTCATGGGGCTTGAACTAGGCCTAGGCGCTGTCTCTGAGCTCTTCAGCTCAAGGCTATCGCCCCACCTTAAAGCCAAGCCCCATTTCCTGTTTTCTAGAAGTTAATTGGAGATAAAAGTCTCAAGTCCTTTTTGCTGACTTTGAACCTTGATCCTTAGATCTCAGCCGCCTGTGTAGCTAGGATTACAGGTGTGTTTGTTTGTTTTCATGCAGCAAATATTGTTCAAAGATTGTTGCTCTTTGATAGATTCTATCATCGCAGAAAAGTACTCTAGAAGGAAATTTGTATTATTATTGTTATGACAGATTCTAAATTCTAGTTGCCCATACATTCTTTCACTTCTGTGCACTTTTGTCAATAGACGCAAGAAAATAACTTGAAGAGATCCAGATTCCCAAGTTTGTGGAGGCTGAGGAGGAAAAAGAGACATTAAGTTATAGTGAGAATAAAATATGGAATGGAAAAGGTTTTAAAGTAACACAAATGGAGGTTCTAAATCTTTACACAATGAGTTGGCTTTCTTAAAAGAGAAATCTGGAGATGCTAACACAATTGTGATAGATGAGTGTTGGGGCCCTTTTTAGAAATAAGGTTTAAGCTGAGACTCAAAGGATAAGAAATACCTAATTATGGGAAAGATTGAGACAAGAGAGTATTTCCAGGCCTAAGAAAATAAGTTTTGGTGTTGGGCATCTGGTACAATGAGCCCAACAAGAGACTACAGGATGACTGGTAAGGAAAGCCATCGTCAAGCCACACTAGCTTCTCTCCAATAGGGAAAACATGAGAAAGGAGAAAAATGTCTTGCTTTTGTGATATGATTTGTATGTTTTGAAAATCACTGTATTTGCTTAATGGGTGAAGAAATTGGCAAAGAGTAAAGGCTGAATTGGGAGAGCAGTTAGTGAACCATCCTAGCAAGAGAAAATTTTGGCCTGGATGAGAATAGTAAGTGTTGCGGTAACAGAAAAGAAATATAAGTTTTATATAGGAGCCCTACAGAAAGGCAGATGAGTGAATACAAATGAGGAAATAGGGAAATGTGAAAAGTCACTCTCAGACTCTTCCATGACAATAAAATGGATGTTAGTACCTTGGACTGGGATATGGGTGGCTATGCCAGGAACATGTCTAGGAGAGTCAAATCATGTATTTGGAACATGCTAGCATATACCAGGTTATCTGATATGCCTATGAGACATTTAAAGAGGCAGTTGGGTATAAGCCTTAGGACTTGGAGGAAAGTGTGAGCTAAAGATATAATCCGCATACATCAGATGATAGATGGTATCAACATTCCTGGGAATGTGCGAAATCAACTGCTACAGAGTAAATATAAGTGAGAAAAGAATACCTTAGAACCTAGCTTGTGAGACTTCAATATTTACAAGATAACTAGAGGTGGAAGTTCACTCAGTCTTTACTCAGAAAGGAAATGGCAGTGATTGGAAGAAAACTGCAATGAAAAGATTCAGATATTCTCTTTGATAGGAACCGTCTTAACAGTGGGTGATAAAGAAAGCTGAGATATGATCGCTCATACCCTCTAGATGTTTGAGTAGTTTTCTAATGCCAGTTACACATAAAATTCTATTTTAACGTTGGAAACAGACTTCCCACCGGATGTGTCGTTTACAGCCCATGTGTATTAAGATTTCCATAAAGCCATTACCACCTTCATTTATTTTGTCTAGATGTAAAGCAGACAGCATGTCACACTTCACATATTACAAAAATTCCCACAGTCTAATGCATACAGATTTGTGAATTTCAAATGATTTGAAGTTCATGAATATCTCGAGGTTGGTTTGTTTTGTCTTCAAATTCTGGATATCATGTTTTTGCAGTTTAACATATTTCTTGAGAGGGAAGAAATGTTTAGCTTTCTAACCAGATGTAAAATTGTCAGAAAGAATAGAAGTTAAACATGCAGAGAAACAAAGGGAATGAATGTGTCTTATAAAACATTAGGAAAGCCTTTAAGTTGTCTAGCCAAATGTATTCCAACTGTTTATTTTTAATCAAAACTGTGAGAAAGAAGAAAGATAACCTTTTGTGAAAATTGATGAATATTGTGGGTTTAGATATAAAGCAATTGCTAATTACTTTATTTGTTTGGAAAGCATGCATCAAAAGAGGTTTTTGTCTGTACTATTATATATAGGCATACATAAATATGTATGAGTATGTGTGTGTGATGTTTGTCTTTTATGCTCTTACAATAACCACCTTATTTTCACACCTGCCAAATTTGTGTATGAAAAAATTCAACTTGCCCTTGAACATCATAGACTGTTTTCAGAGTCTTAAGTATTTTTCATTCCATCAATTTTGCAAGCTCTGACATGCCTTTTAGAGCACCAATTTGGCTATATGTCTTTCTTTAAAACTATTTATTAGAATTCTCATGACATCAAAAGCCTTCTATTGTCTTATTGTATAATTCATTTCAGTTGTCTCTTCCACCCTTGTCAATCCAATCTCTGTGTTATAGCATGGCTAATCCATCCATGGTGCAATTTCCTTCTGTACCTCCTGTGTACTAGTGATGATACTTGAAAGACAGAGATCCAATAGAAAACACATAGCTATCAGAGGAAATTTATTAGATTGGCTGAGAAGTTATCTGATGGCTGTCAGTAAACCAGGCAGCCAGCAGAGCTGACAGCTACTAGGTTGGAAATCTTAGAAAGAAAGAAACCTGGGGCCGGGAGTTTGGCCTAGTGGTTAAAGTGCTTGCCTAGCATGCACAAAGACCCGGGTTCGATTCCTCGGTACTACATACATAGAAAAAAGCCGGAAGTGGTGCTGAGGCTCAAATGGTAGAGTTCTAGCCTTGAGAAAGTCCAAGGACAGTGCTCAGGCCCTGAGCTCAAGCCCAGGACTGGAAAAAAAAAAAAAAAAAACCTAGCAGTGCCACCGGCTCACACCTGTAATGCGAGCTATTTGGGAAGGTGAAATATAATGATCACCATTCAAAAGCAGACCGGGTAGAGAAAATTGAGAGACTCTTCTCTCCAGTTATTCAAGAAAAATGCTAAGAGTGAAGGTGTGGCTCAAGTGGTAGAGCACCAGTTTACAGAGAAAAAAAAAAAAAGGATAAAAGGAAACCAGTACATTACACCTTGCCCAAAGGCTGAAAAGATACTGGTATGCTGCTTTATGTCTGGGTGAAAGATTGAAGTGTCTATTATTTGATTTTTAAGTATGACCAGCAGTAAATACTACCACTCAAGAAGAAGGTAGAGCTAGAGCCAACAAAGAAGTGTTGTTTCTCTCCTTTTTCCTATCATCAGGCCTCTAGCTATTTAGGTGATATTATCACATTTAAGGAAGATATTTTCCCGTTAGTTCTCAGACCTACTCAACAATTTCTCTGGAAACACCCTGGAAGTCACACTTGGAATAAGCTTTTTTGATTTCTCCAAGCTTCAGTTCAGTTACAATGATGTATCAAATTCACCATCATATCGTGCAATTCATATCTTAAAATGCTTCCTTTGTATTTCTACCTCTTCATTGTGTACTCATTGTACTTGTGACACACATCAACTTCTCAGAAACAGAAAAGCATAAATTGAATTTTATGTACTTTTTATGCCTGCTTATGTACTTTTTATTACCTAGAATAGTGCCAAAATTATGAAATGCTATGACTAAATTCTAGCAGGTGATCAATACTTTTAAAATAACTATGATTTTATGAAAAAGGTAAAATAATGTATCATAAACAGTCAATTTTAGGTTTAAACTTCAGTGGATCTCCCCTCAAAAATCAATTTGCTATACCATGCAAGCATGCTCCCATTGAATAGTTTCAGCAGTCATTTTCTAGATTCTAAACTTGAATGTGTGTAATACTTTTCTTAGCAGAGATTTCCTTGTTGAATCTATGTATGTGGTGTTTCACATACAGGAGAATCAATAATTTGTAAAACATGCAGAAGGAGAATCTTATTTGAAGATTTAGGAAATTGACAAACATAATTAGATGTTAGAAAAGACACAAGAGTCTCCTCATTTTTTATGTGAAATCTATATGCCATATATAATATTTATAAACATAGCTTATAAATGTCATAAATTAATATATTAGATATATTCAGACATGATCAAATATACATTTATATATTAAATATAAACGCATTTAGACAGAAGTACTGATGACTAGGTAAAATGGGGTCCACAAAATTAAGAGATGGGCTGTGTTCTAGATGCTGTGGTAAGTTTGTCAGCTCTGTCCTGTAAGACTGAAAGAATGTCTTTATGTCAGCTGTATCTATAACTGGTAGAGTGTTACATCTCACAGAGTCACTGTAGATAGAAAAAAAGTCATTATTATATGTTCCGCATCTAATGGTGATCAATATGGGCCATAAAACCTTTGGCTCATTGCATCTTAGGGACAATCTTGTCAGGAACCTCAGTAGAAAAATACCTGTGCTTAATGTAAATGCCATCATCTAACAGGCTAGAGGCCTGATGACTGGAAAAAGCAGAATTCTCAATTAAATAATCTTTTGTGTATAGAGTACCCACACCACGGTTGGATCTCTTCTCTTTCTTGGTTTCTATACTCCTCTATGTATACATTTATCACTTGAATCCTCCAATTCATATCAAGCACACAAATTTTTCAGTGCAGAGTCTGTTTCTAGGGAAATAACTGGGTATCACGTATTTACAATAGGCTTTGACAACAACTTGTTCTCACTTCAGCTCCTGAAGAGGGAAGAGTCATTCATGGGCTTTGAACTTTTCAAAGCTTATTTTCTTTTCTGTCTTCTACTTTGCACCCCCTCAAATTTGTTAAAATCACTTTTAGCATTTTGGTGGTTGTGGTCAATGTTTCTTTAAAAAATAATTATCTAATATTTATTATACCTTTAGAGAAGTAGCTTTCCTTGGAAGAATAAGATTAATATTTGACAGAAAATTTGAATTTCAAATCTGAATCTTACAGTCTTTTAACTTCTTAACTTGTCTATGGCTTGCTTCTAAGAGGTTAATGTCACCTATTCTGATGATGTTCCAGAAGAGATGGGACACATATAAAAGTGAATTTAGAAATTAAAGATGGATTGTTCTTTATATAGATAGCTAGATTTTTTCCAATAAATTCTACTGAAGTAATCAGTGAAGTTCTCATAATATCCTTAATCTATTCTCAATTTTTTTCAATATGTATTTGTATAAATGACTTAAAAGTATATACATTTATACTTTCTTTTTCTCTAGAAAATAATAATGCTATTATAGTGTTGAAGAATTTATCTATTGTGATATTTTTTTAAAATCACTTTTTTAAAATCACAATTTTAATTTATTAAGTCAAATAAAAATTTTTCAACTTCTTGAGATTTTCATGATGTCCTCAATTTTTTTATTTATAATCTAATGATAACTAGTATTCATTGTATAATAAAATAATTGCATTTATTAACTTAGTATTTATAATTTCTATTTTATTTTCCTACTTTGAGTGAAACATGGTCCATCAAAATGAGCTTACTGTACTAAATATTATCTCTAAAAGAGGGCACATAGCCTCCCTTAGTATGAAAAGAATGTCATGTTTCATAGAGACTTAATTCAGCAATCTGACATCTCACTTAATGGTCTTCTACCTCTGTTGCAAATTGTTATGTGTGTGTATTTGTTCATGCACTTGCACATTAAAAATGTCATTTTCAAACAAGGGCATACTAAATCCACTAACACAATGATGTTCATTGCAGCACTATTTACCATAGCAAAGATATGGAACCAACCCAGATGTCCCTCAGTTGATGAGTGGATCAATAAGATGTGGTATTTATACACAATGGAATTCTATGCTGCTGTCAGAAAGAATGACATTGCCCCATTTGTAAGGAAATGGAAAGACTTAGGAAAAATCATATTAAGTGAAGTAAGCCAGACTCAAAGGAACTTAGGCTCAATGATTTCCCTCATTTGTCATAATCAGTAGAAACCTTGGGCTCTCCTAGCAGAGATTTGCAATAGAGCAAAATGTAGATACATAAGGCCATAAAGTATGACGTTAAATGTAAGGACCCCCAGGATATAGAAACAAAAGCCATATAATGAGTGATTGTTGTCCTTAATGTACTATGTTATCTCTCATCTCTTTTTCTGTCCCTTGGTTATGTCATATTGTTACAGTATCTCACTTTGTTATCTGATATATTGGATATATTTGTATTTGGTTATTTGAAATTGGATAGGGAAGGGGGGAAAAGAAGATGAGGATGGGCGGGGGGGGGGGGAATGCGGACCAAGACATGTGAAAGGGTATCAATGTATGTGAATTAATGCACCTTCTGTCTGGTGAATATAAGGTAACCCTTCTATTAATTACAATAAAAAATATATGAAAAAAGTGTCATTTTCACATTTCAATAAAAACACTGTATATATAGGAAAACAACTCACACTTGACATGTAGACAAGGAAGCTATATGGCTGATTATAGTTGAGTTCTGTCTGTCTTCTCCATTTCCATTACTCTGTTTGACATTTTTTAAGCCAGTTTCATATTTTAGTAGAGCCATAAATAATAATAATAATAATAAGCCAAAAGTGCTGAATTACACAAGGGCATGCTGAGTGACTGACGCAAAATGCCAGTGGGACTGCAAGCATCCTGTTTCCAGGGCTGAAGATGGCATGGGATCTTTGCTGATCATAAGAGTGCCTGGGCATGTTCTAGTAAGATCCTCCCAATACTTGTCCTTCAGGGAAGTTAAAAATGAGTATGTGCCTGTCTGCCTATTTCCCACCTGCCTGCAACTCTGGCAGTTCATTTTCCATTTTCTTCCCAGGGAGGGACTCTCCATTTCCAGGGAGAGTTGTTCACCTTGTTGCCTATTTGAACATTATTTTTTTCCTTCCAGTCCTGGGACTTGAACTCAGGGCCTGGATACTATCCTTGAACTTTCTCAAGGCTAGTTCTCTACCACTTGCACCACAGCACCACATCCAGCTTTTTCTGTGTATGTGGTACAGAAAGATGGAAACCAGAGCTTTGAGCATGCTAAGTAAGCATTCTACCACTAGGTAGGTTACTTTTCACTGGTCCTGGGGCTTAAACTCTGGGCCTGGGCACTGTCCTTAATACTCTTATGGCTTAAAGCTAGTACTTTACCGCTTGAGCCACAACATCACTTCTGGCTTTTTCTGAGTAAAGACAGCTCCATAAAGAAGCTTCCTTCATTAGAGCATTAATCTCACTGATGACACAGTCTTCTCCCAAAGACTCCAGCTCCTAACACCATCATATTGGTTATTAAGTTTCAAAAATATTCAATTTATAGGGACAGAAACTTTGAAGGTATACAAGTCTGATGTAGCAGTAGAACAAGCAGAGGAAAATAACTCTCTACTAGAGAAGCAGGCCTCACTGCTGTAAGCATTGATTCAGTACTCGAGATGATTAGAAGAAATCAATTAAGACTTGCAGAAAACACCAGAGCAATGCTTTCCCAAAGACTATTTTCCCATTCAATAGTAAGAATATTAAATCAGGAGCATAAACCCGCTGACATTCTTTTTGCCTTGGTATGAGGAAGAGGGCAGAAATTCAAGTTAGAGATAAGTAATCCAGTACATCTCCACTTCATTGCACTCTGAGACCAGGTAATTATATTCCTTCTTTTCTTTCAAATTTAACTTTTATCAAAGAGCTCTATGACCTTTCCTGTCAGTGCAACCCACAAAGATAGCAGAGTGGTAAGTGATCAGACTATGTAGTTCCCAAACCAAGGAAATTATATATTTCAGCTACTCATACAATATTTTTTAATGCAAAGCTACATAGCCCTGTACTCCAAGCAATGAAGTGAAAATAAAATTAGAGGCCAATGCTTACACCCTGAAGAAATGTCATGGGCAAAAGCAAATAAGTGCAAGGCTTCCGTTATTTTTTTAATGTCTAGATATATGGATTTTGTTATCAGTACACTGAAAATGGAATTGGTGACCCATTGTACCAAATACTTATGTTCAAGAAATGCCTTGAACTTTAAGTAAATTCCATATTATGTTTTTTTTGGGGGGGTGGATTAATTTACTTGCAGGTCTAAGACATTGCTTGGAACTTTGTACACAACTGAAAAATACAGACGAAGGAAAGACCAAACCTCATTTTCAGACATTACTGAACAGACAACAGAGCTTTCAAAAGAAACATGAACTTCTCTTTCTTACTCTCTTCAGGGACAGAGACTGAATTGAAGACAGAATTCAGAGTTTTCTCCAGTGACCACAAAATGGCATTCAAAAATGTGTAGAGTTTTGTTTTTGCTGCTGCTCTGATATTTTCTCCCTTCTTTTTCCCCCTTGACAGACTTGTGAATTTCTAAGTAGCTAGGTACTGCTGCCTCCAAATGTTCTATTCTTACGAGCAGTAATGATGTACTAACCAGCTAAGAAGCTGTGGGGATTTCATATCACCTCTCTGGGCCTTAGTTTTGTCTGTAAGCAGAGAGAGTTAAACTAAATGATTTCCTGCTCCAGTACTTGGTCTGTTTTCTAGATGTATGGTTCTACTGTTTGGATGTTCCCTTGGGGGAAGGTAAAAATCTCTCACTATACCTCAGAACACTAGTGTATGTGCTAATTAATGGGCTATGGGCCCCCCCCAAAAAAAAAAAAAAACATCACATTGATTCTAGAGAGTCGACATGGTGATTCTAGTCCTGTTCTCTTGAGAACCTAAGTCGCTTTCCCTTTTCTTGCTATATGGCTTTTTCTTAAATTTTTGTTTAGCATTTCAGAGACTTATAGTACATTTGAAGAAAAGGTAATTCTCATTACCATGTATGGTGTTTCATTAAATGTTCCCCAAAGAACCTATGTGTTAAAGGCTTCATCACTGGTCTGTGGTATTATTGGCATTTGTGGAGCCTTTAAGATGAAAGGCCGGGTGTGAGGGAGCTAGGCTATTGGACATCTGAGCTGAAGAGGATGACATGGTGTAGCCTCATCCTTCCCGCCCCTCCTCTCTCTTTCTCTGCATTCTGGCCACAACATGGAAAGCAGCTTTGTTCCACCGCCCAGTACCCACCTTGACATTCTGCCTTGTCCCAATCACAGAAACAATGACAGCAACTGACGATGGATTAAAATTTCAGAAACCGTGAGCTCAAATAATTCTTCCCCGCTTCTGTTTGCCTCAGGCAGTTTATCACAGCACTAAAAGAGTAGAGTGAGTTGAAAACAAAACACTAAAAAATTAAGATAATGGGAGAATCTTAAGATACGTGGGATATTAGGGAAAATATTTGTGCTGGATTATGAGATATATTAAACTGTTAAACATTTGATTATGTGACAGTTATTATGCCAGTTATATATATAATACATATATATTATTTCTTTGCTCGAATTTTAGTTTACTGAATATTTTTCACATTAAAATATTTTCATTGTCTTACATTAACAATAATAATTTTTAAATTGTCCTAGTGAAATTGACTATATTATCTATAAAGTATGACTGCCTTATTGAAATAACTTACTAGTAAGCAAATTAACATTGCCTATGTTAGTACCGGCAAAATGAATTCTAAGTTGAATGATGCATTGTAGCTTCCTGGGGCTGTCCTCACAAATGTCCACTAACCATGCAGATTAGGACAAAAGAAATCCATTCTCTCATGGTTCTGGTGATCAGGAGAGTGAAATCAAGGTGTGAGGAGGTCTACACTGTCCCCTGAAGCTTAGGGGACAATCTTTGCTCGTCTTTCTCCATGCTGCTGGGTGCTATTCCGGTGTTCTTATATTGTCCAAGTTTCAAGCTGCTTCCTGTATCTGTCGTTTTGCTTTTTCCCCTCTTAGCCATAAACATTTTTATCATTCAATATGCAATCCATTCAAGACCAGCTTTTATCTCAAGATGCTTGCTTTAACTACTTCTGCAATAAGTATTCCGAATGAGGTCATGTTCTAAAGTACCAGTTGGAGGCATTGTGTATATGTGGGGTCATCTTTCAAACCCTTCTCAGTGAACGCCACAAAAACCGAGTGAAATAGCAGCTGCATTTCAGAAACCAACAGAAGCAAGAATTAGGAAAAACCCCTTGGGAATAAAGGTCTTTTTCCTTCCTCACCCTCCCTCTCCTTCAGGACTTCAGAGATACTATTTATTTTTCTCTTTGAATGTTAGGCAGGTTCAATCTTCCTTTTTTCTGAATGCTGGTTTCTCTTTGGAAAAAGAGAGACCCCAGACCTCAGGTTTAGGTGCCTTTAATTCAATGTCACATAGAGCACGACTAACCTTTCTTTCTCAATTCTAAATTCTTGAGGAAAACAATCTCAGGGGCCAGTTTAAGTCAAGCCTCTTCCATTCAACCCTTCAGCTATAGCCAGAGCACTGATCCGCTAAATGAGGCTTCGAAAGGGAAAGGCATTCACAGTTTCACAAAATATTTCAAATGAAAGACTTTCTATACTGCTTCTAATGTTGTTAATGTACCACTGAAGTCTTACAAACTGTTTCTCAAATACCTCAGAGGCATTTAAACTGGCTATTGTCTAAATTCACTATTGATATTAAACTTCCTGGACAACTATGATTTATATAGCACCTTAACTGCTAGTTTTACTGCTCGACTACTATATAGTATGGGTCTGTGAGGATGATAAAGGTAGTTACTTGGGAAAATAAAAATACATGCCTGAAAATCTTTAAGAAAACACTAAACTGGGCAAGGCAAAAGAAGAGCCAAGGAAGATGATTGGGGGTGTTTCTGAGTCAGACATGCAAGTAGATATTTTGTGTGTCATGGCTCAGTTTTCTATTTTTCCTTTGGTACTTCGCATACAGAACATAGCAAAGTTATTCTTTAGAAAATAAAATTTAATTAAAAGAATGCTTAGTATAAAGGTTTCATATGAAAGATTTAGGTATTGAGGTCTCACAATAAGAGGTAAAGTTATTCATATCACTCAGATTTCAAAAGCTGTGTTTTCTATAAAATATCTTAATACCAAAAAAGAACAATTATTGCTGGGCATTTCATTAATTATTTTTTGCCAGTCCTAGTCTTGAGCTCAGGGCCTGAGCACTGTCCTTACTTTCTCAAGGCTAGAGCTCTACCACTTGAGCTTCAGCACAACTTCTGGCTTTCTTCTCTGTATGTGGTACCGAGGAATTGAATCCAGATCTTTGTGCATGCTAGGCAAGTACTCCCCCCACTAGGCCAAACTCCCTGCCCCATTTCACTAATTTTTTTAATGATCAAATGTATCTGTAAAATAGCTAGCAATAACTTCAGCTTTTCAGAGGCAAGTTCCAATTTAGTTAGACTCCAGGTCAAATGCTGGAATTTTTAATTCTTTTTTATTTAAGATAGAAGGGGTATTATATTAAGATAGAAGATGCCAGATAGAAGATGAATTACTTCTCACACATTGATACCCCTTCTCATGTTTTTGTCCTTATTTCCCTCCGCCCACACCCTCCCAGTTATTTTGTTTTCCCCTTTCCCTGATCTATTTCAAATAAACATATATACCATATACTAGGTAACAAAGTCAGATACTGTAGCAATATGACAATATTTTGCACACTTTAAAGAGAAATGTGTTTGAGAAAAGGAGGAAACTATCAGTATAGCATACCATCAGTGGACAGTAACTTTGTGTTTAAAAAAGCAGTAGTGGTGACCACTGGAAATTCTTTCCTTCTTTGCTTATACATTGCCTATCTTCTACCTCTTCTTGATTTTCCTTCCTTATTCTTTCACCTCTGTTTTTTCCCTTTCTTCTACAAATATGAATAAGGAAAAATACAGACATTTGTAAAAGTAAAAGTTCTTCTTAATATAAACTCTCCTGACTGGCAAAAAAAAAGAGAAAACACTAAGCTCTATTGTCTGTAACTAAGATTGCAAACAGTTTTCATCAGAAGATTCTGAATGTGTGTTCATGGGAGATCATTGGACTCTAGAAGGCATAAACTTTTCCTTCTGTACAAAGGTTATTACATGATAATGATGAATGAAGATACCCCACGAAAGTGGGGGAGTATTAGCTTGGAGGTGAATTGGTGCTGGTTGTGGGGTTCTTAATTGGCATGACAAGAAGAAAAAGTCATCTAAAAACTTAATGGTAAAGAATGAAAGTCAGAAGACATATCTAATAGAATACCCAAAAGTTTCAGGGAGACAGAAAACTGTGGTAGCCACCTTTGTATGAAACAAATCCTCTTGAAAATTCAGTGGGCTTTCAGAAAAACGTAAAGCTTGAATTGCAAGTGCACATGTGAATCTGTGTAGATGTGAGCCAGCTAACACCAGTGCTACAGTTTCCACACCTCACGAGGATGGTCAGATACACACCTTCAGAAAACTCAGTGTGAAATTCAAACCTTAGACAATCTGAGGAGTAAAAGTATAACAGGTTCACATCATAAAATAGAAATGGAATGTGAATGTAAGAAGTTGATTGGCAAAGGAAATTCAGAACTGTTGATTTTGTACCCCAACAGTTAATATAACTTTGCACATGTTCATTTAACTAGCTAGAAATGATTTTTAAAATAATACTATCATATCATTAACATAAGCTTAGAAGGCAGACACAGAATGTCCAGTGAGAAATAAGTAGAATGTCCTCACAATTGATCAGAGTAGATTGCTAACTGTATGAATTGGTTTTCATAGAATAGAAACAGAATTTTCAGATGTTATGGGCTGAACGATGTCTTCCCAAATTCATATATTGAAGTTCCGACTCCCAAAGTGACTGTATTAAAAAAAAATAAAGGTTTTAGGAAGTTGAATGTGGAGCTTTAAAAGTGACTCTTATTCGGATAGGACTATTGAACTTTCTTTTGAAAAAGATTGAGTTTATTCTCTGTATACTCATACGAACTGCCCTCAAAAGAGAATAGTACACTTGATGTAATGGTGCAAGTATTAAGACTCAAAATGTAAGGTAAAGAAGTAGAAGAAGAAGTAGAAGATCTTGTAAAAGGAGGAAGAGAGAGATTGGTCATTTCCCCAGGCTCCACTGAGGAAGGCACTAACCAGAGGGCATGCACCTAGAACCAGGATGACAGCCCTCACCAGGACCCAAATTATTAGACCTTGATCAAGAGATATCACCCTCAGAACTGTGAAAAAGAGACACCTCTGTTTTCCATAACCCTATCTGTAGTGATTTTAATGAAAGCTGGAAGAAATTGTTACATAATTATGATTTTGTATATACTATATTCATACACATTTTGTTTTTAAGCAATGAAGCTACCTTGACACAGTAGTCATATTTAGAGTCGAGATGCTACTTGCTGTCATTTTCCTTTTGAATGGAGATAGCATGTTGCAATTGGATATTTGATCAAATAAAATTAAATATCAAACTGCCAATACAAATTCAGAATTTTGAGAAAAAGTCCTATGGAGTAGAAGACAGGAAAGCTATAAAGTCAGAGTTACTGAACAGATGGAGAACACTCATGCCAACAATTGTGTTTGCCCCTTAAAGAAGATGCTGCAAATTTGATTTTGATCAAGAATCAAAAGGGGGCAAGTGTGCTGAAGTGGCAGAGCGCTAGCCCAGAGCAGAAGAGCTCAAAGACAACGCTCAGGCCCAGAGTTCAAGTCCCACAACTGACAAAAACAAAAACAAAAAAGGAATCAAGAGAGGAAATATCTGCCCCTAGTATTTAAATGTTTTGGTCTGTAAGTCTACAATGACTTTAAAATTCTGCTAAACCTTAAACAGTAGAGTCACTTAAATCCAGCAAGATACCTTCTGGTACTGAACCATGTCTGTTTCAGCCTAATAATTTGAGAACCGAATCTAATTTTATAGTGTTGTTTATGTATAATAGTTAGTTGATGTTGATTTATGAAGCCACCTTGTATAATATGGCAGTTCTTTAGTTGATTCTAGTTTTGTTTGTTTGTTTGTTTTTATGGGTCATGGAGCTTGACCTCAGCCTGGGTGCTTCGCTGAGCTCTCCAGCTCAAGGCTACCTACCGCCCTTGGCTTGAGCCAAGCCACACTTCCTGTTTTCTAGAGGTTAATTGGTGATAAGAGTCTCAGGCACTTTTGTGCCCGGGCTGGCTTTGAACCTTGATCCTCAGATCTCAGCCTCCTGAGTAGCTAGGATTATAAGCATGAAACGCCATGTTCTGTTTCGATTCCAGTTTCTGTGCTGGGGTCAAAGACATTTCCACTGTGCTTGACTGAGCCACACATGACATCATTCTAACGTAAATGTATAATATACACAAACTTTATAAAGAAGAAAAAAATACTTGTTTCAGATGAAAATCCCAAATATTAATTTCCATATCCCTCCTGGTAGATTAGACAGACAGACAGAGAGAGAGAGAGAGAGAGAGAGAGAGAGAGAGAGAGAGAGAGAGAGAGAGAGAGAGAGAGAGAGAGAGACAGACAGACAGACAGTGACAGAGACAGAGACAGAGAGAGCGCGCAGGACAGGATGAGAAGACTAAAGGAAGGTTAGTATCTTGCAGACTTGGTATATGGTATATGTGGCGAGTTTAAGAATGAGGAACAAAAGACACTGTCTACAAAATCAGCCTTATGTATTCAGCAGTGCAGAAACCTAAAGAAGATTGTGTAAAATATCCAGGTAATAGGAACTGAACAAGATGCCATTTACTGGATAATGTTAAACAACTTTATTTGTAGTTCATTGCATTTTCCCCTTCCATTTCATATCTGTATAGAAATATTTTGCCAGGTATTGTTTCAATAATTTACAAAAGTAGAGAAAACATGCCCTTCTTAGAGCACACTTTACTTGCCATGTACTGAGTCAGTTGTTTTCCAAGCATTCATTCATGCTAGTGTGTGAGTTGATCAATCCAATAATAGTAATGGGCAGGACTTCTGGAGTGCATTTTCAAGTGCCCAATCACCAACCCCTCAAAAACATTCTTATTTCACAGCTGAGGAAACTGAGGCGTAGAGAAGTGTTAGAAACTTTTCTGATGTTGTGGACATGCAGGAAAAACAGTAGAAACCTGATTCGAACCTGAGTAGCTTGACTTCTCTTGACCATTTTACCAATTACTGACTTGCACTGTACATTACTATTGTAAAAGATATGAAATATTCCAGAGTTTCAAGCTTAGATTTAAGATTAAAAAATTCATCTAATTCATTTCTCCAAAGTGAAGCATTTTAATTCTATTACCACATTATTTATACATATAGAATGCAAATGATTTTCCTTAAACCACCCAAAAAATAACCAGTGAGTTGAAGAGAAGAATGGTTGCATTCTCATGTCCTTTCGGACATCCTAGCATGGTGCTTTAAAGCACAAGAACAGCCAGTTTGGCACATGCCCAACTCACAAAATGTTTTAGCTTTCCTTGAATGCTCCTCAGTGCCTCCATGTTGGCTAGCGTCCCATAAACTAACAAATGCTGTGCTTAAGCCATGAGGAGAGGAGGTCTGAATGTACAAAGAGCTGATGTGCAAGGGAGATGAACAGCCATAGCAAGAAGCCCAGAGTGATGGTGGAGATTTGGGGTGGGAGGTTGCAGCAGTTCCTAGACATTTCATCAAGACAATACAGAACTGAACTGTCGTTTTCTGTGCCTCTTATATGATCAACAGACATAGTTTGGCGGCAAAAGGTCTGGTTTGTGGCCAGTTATACAGACATTATAGGAACACGGCAGCATTATCAAATCAGTAACTGTGGCAGCCATTGTTAGGTCAAATCTTATCTTAGGACATCTGGAGTATGTCCCATACTGAAATTGTACACTACCAATTATAACTGTGAGTTCACAGTAATAGAAAAGTAATATAAAATAACTTAGGGACTGAGCTTTTGGTAGGCACCAGAGTACTCTATCATTAGCTCATTCTTCTCTGATAATGAATGATGTCAAAGTACATCAGGGTGTCCGAGTTCAGGGAAACCTCTTTATGGCTTTACACAAAATATAGCAAGTTTATTTTATAATCATGAGTAATGTTTAGCCTTCTAAGTAAATGTGAAACTAATGGGGAAAGAAGTACAACAGAAGTTTTGATTTGAGGCCATGTAATGTGGTTTCACAGTTTTGTTTCCTGCTTAAGTATGTAGCACAGTTGCCTCCAGAATGCCTGAGCAGGAAACAAAAGGAAGAGATCAAGGAGTAAGTGACAGGAGAAGCCTCATACAAAATTTAAGTACACTGACAATCTGATAGAAGAAAAGATATTCTCATCTGCATATATTAGCAAATTATTAGTACACCCACTCAGGCTTTGAAATATTCATTTACAATTAAAACCCAATTAGAGAAACTTTCCATACTACCTATGAAACATCTATTTTAATATTATTCTGCATATTGAGGACTTTAATTTTTAAAGATGATCTCCCATGCCTTTCAAATAAACCTGAAAGTACAAGTTAATCAGTACTGTTTCAGAGATCCTTGCCTTGAACTGAAAACAGAATGCCACTGTTATCTGAACAGAATTTTGGTTGCTATTCTCTCTTACCTGAAAACAGTGGGAAGGATAATAAATAGTAGGATGTTAGGATTTATTCTGATTGAAAAATATTGATCTTATGCACACAGAGCAAATCAACTATAGAATTTGAGCTTGAACAATTACATAAAATTGATAAAGTACATATGCCTATTAGACAGATTGACACAATATGTTGTCTAATTATAGCTTATTCTTTCAGTACTCATACAGAATAACATTAATTTACTAAGGATTTTAGGAAACCTGAGAAAGGTATTAATACAGATATGAAACAGTGTTACCAGAGAGTCATTTTCCTCTTTTCTTTGGTCTGGAGTCTCAGCAAGTATAGGGATAAGTCAGACATCACAGTAAAGTGATAATGCCTTTTGTTTCTGGCTCACAAAGGTTTAGTAATTCATACTTCTCTGTATGACATTGTTCTGCATTAAGTCCAGCATTCACATGTTCCTGGAACCTCAGGCTCAGGAACCAGAGTTTTGTCATAGCATTGCTTTAGCTTCCTAACAGATTTTATCAAACTGTCTTTGGCTTTAGACTTCACTAGGTGGTATGTGACAAGACCTTACATATAAAATTAACTACATTTGTAAAATTTCTAAGCAGATCCTTTCCCTTTTTTTAATTGAACTGTTGCCTCTCTTATTACTAATATTTTTAGTTTCTCCTGTATTTTGAATATTAACCCCATATCAAATTTATGTCCTACAAATATTTTCCCTTCCTTGAACTATGTATTCAATTCTTTTGATCATTTCCTTGGCAATATGGTAGTTTTTATTTCAACATAATCCTATTTTTTGTTTCTGTGGCTGTATTTTTGAATTCACGTACAAAACAATTACTCTGTGGTACCAATGTCCTGTTTTCCTTTGTAGTTTTATGGTATCTGGTCTAACATGTAAGTCACTAATCAATTTTGAGCTGAATTTTATTTATGTTGTGAAATGAGGGTAAAATATAGTAAGGATCAAATACATAAGAAAAAATTAGGAAAAATGGAAATAGATAAAAAAAATTCCAATCGCTTAATCACTAAGGAAATGTAAATTAAAATCAAAATGAAGCATCACTTCAGACCTGTTAGAATGGCTGTAATCAAAACTACAAAAGATAAATGTTAACAATGTGGAGGGAAAAAAAACCCTGCACAACTGTAAGCAAAAAAAGGTAAATTAGTCTAGTTTCTATGGAAATTAGCATGGGCATTTCTTAAGAAATGAGATGTAGAATTACCACATGATGCACCAATCTTCCTACTGGATAGAAACCCAAAGAATAGCAGTCATTGTATGGAAAAATTCACATTTTCATGTTCATTGATACACTAGATGCAAAAGCCAAGATATGAAAGCAACCTAAGTATTCACAAATGAACAAATCAGTAAGGAAATGTGTTACATATACACAAAAGAATATTATTCAGGATTTTTTTAAAAAGGTCATCTTGTTGTTTGTGTTACATGTACACAATAGAATATTATTCGGGATTTTTAAAAAAGGACATGTTGTTTGTATCAACATAGGTGAATAATAGAATATTATGCTATGTGAAATAGGCATAGAAGCAAAGCAAAGACCAAATCAATGTATTACTTACATCATTCTATGTAGAATCTAAAAAAGAAAATAAGTAACAGAAATAAAGAAGAGAATGGTAATTCTATTCAAGTTGGAAAGTTTGACCATAAAGAAAATAACAACAGCAACAAAAAGTAATAAAGATAAAACTTCAAACCAAAATTAAGGAGCATCACTTACTAAATCTCACTCTATACCCACAAATACAGTAGTTGTGCTTCTGTTTATCTTTCTCATTTTTAATATGTAGATATAATTTTCATATCCATTAGTCTAGCTAGTAAGTGACTGGAATAATTATGAAAACATTGTGAGGAGTCAATGTTACTAGTCTTTATAATAAAGTTAATTGAGACATTATGTGTTTCTCATCTTAGGATGTCAATAAACATTTGTGGATTCCTCCTCCAATAATTTTGCTTGAAAATATCGAGCATTATATAAATTTGCAAAATGGTACTCTTCTTTTTGTTTTATGTGTCTCTCTATTTCCCATACATATTCTGTAAGCATGACTATGTAATGACAGGTAGGCTGGAGGCAAAGAAATAATGCCAACTGTGCCATTTTCTCTGCCATATACTAATTATGTTGGAATGACTCACCTGGGCTGATGGTACTTCTACAACCAGTTGACTTCTAGCCAGAGTAGCAGAAATCACTGCTATGTTTGCCAAGAGTTACGTCTACAGACACCTAAGCCCTGGCTTATCAAGAGGAAGCTTGTGCTTCTCTTATCTGGGTACCTTGGAAGGATCCTTGAGAATTCAGGTAGGAAAAGGCAAAGAGAGAAGCAACAGCCTAAAGAACTTTATGCTGTTTTCATTCAAGGTTGTTTTAAACTACTGTTGAGTAGAATTGAATCTAATATCTTACTTTTTAAACTAAAGGTAAAAAAATAGTGAAATATTTATAAAATGTAAGTCTAAGATTATATTCTTAATTGTATTTTCTTTCTAAAAATGGAAGATTCATATACAAAATAAAATATGTATCATATATTAATGTGAAGAAATTTTATGAAGGTGCATGCCTATGAAATGCATCTTATAATTTTAATGAAGTTTTGTGAAAATAAGACATATATAAATATATGTACTTCTGTTATTTATACAAGTTTCTTTCTCCAGACTGATTTAGACACTCACCACTCTTTTAAACTTTTATATATTTTTATCTCAAGTAAGAAATTCTAAAGTGAAATAGGTCATTTCTTTCTATGGTGGAGCTGATGGCTGACAGCAAGCTGTGACCAAATGATCTCTCTTTGAGGCCAGAAGAGAAATATGAACATAGACTTATTTTTCCTTATGTGTGTATTTTCAAGTGTTCATTAATAATTCTCCTTTCATTTTGATGAGAGTTAACTTTTAGAACCATCCATTTTATATGAAAAGGAGCTATAAGAAGAACTTTCATCTTTTCATGGCTATATAACTTTTCCTTAAAATCATAAAAGACAATGTGAGTTTGGAGAAAATATGAGGCTAAGTCAGAAACCTGTAGTTAAAGCAACTCCAGTTACCTTTATGCTCTGAAGGCAGGAAATATATTTCAATTGTTGGAGATTTTTAGTGCAAAGTCACTAATTGAGCGTATTAAACAAAAATTCTTTCTCTTTCTTAAAGAAAAATATCAAAGAACACATACTTTCCTAAGGAAAATCAGAGTGTTGAATATGGTCCCTAATAATTCCTAATAATTATTGATGCTTGTCCACCATGCGAATTGTTTGCTTTGCTCTAATTCATTTACATTTCAGAGCAATCCTGTCAGGGAAGTAAAGTTACCATTGTCATTTTCTGAAGAGAGGATTGATGATGAAATTGGACTAAATATCATAATAATGAGGGCCAAAATATGCCACGTAGATATTTTCATTTCCAAGCTAGTACCTTTGATCAAGTATCTTTAAACATTATCCCATTCTGGCCCTCTGGCAAAAACAGTTTTATCTACCAGCTTGGTCTCAGCTGGAGTTGAAAATCTCCCTGGAGTGGAGAGTTACATAATAGCATCTCAGAAAGCTGCATGCAGTGTATTTTTATGCACAGGGCAAAATTTTTCCTTTAGGGAATGAATTGTACCTGGGAGATAGATTTCACCTGTGCCTAAGTAGATAGTACTAAACCATCAGCCTAGTGGCAGTCTACTGAATCTTTCTGGTAATAAAAAAGTCTTTCATTGCGTTAGTTGATTTTCATAGAATTTATGTGTGCATTATTAGGCTATTCACTTCTCTATGACTTTAACTTCGTAAGGGAAAGTTGGATCCTTACTATTCTTGTTCTCTGAATCAGAAAAATCCTGGTATGTATCTATGTAATGCTTTCCTGAGTTGACATAAATAAGAATATTTTACATATGTAATCATATTGGTCTGTCAGATTTTTGAAAATCTGTGATTTTTCAGTTAGCTAATGGTGTTAGAGAGGTGTGTGTGTGTGAGTGTGTGTGTGTGTGTGTGTGTCTGTCTGTCTGTCTGTCTGTCTGTCTATGACTTTGCAATTGAATACTGAAGAAAGGAAGAGTCAACAGGATGCCTGGACTTCCAGGAAATGTGGGCACTGAAGATTTTAAAGAAGATAATGCTTGATGCATTTCTAGGAAAAGAAAAGTAAGCTGCTATTCTTGTAACACTGTTATGCATGTACTCACCTTGTGTTTGGTATTGGTGATAGCAGTCTGGATTTCATACTGTGTTCAAGGGCAAAGCAAGCAGATGCCCAATGCTATCTAAGAGTTGCAGAAGAATGTGCACTGATTCAAGTAGATGAGAAGAAAGCACCTTGGTAAGTTTCAGAAAAAGATGATTCACCAAGAAGAGAAGGAAAGATTTTGTTACTGCGAAGATGAAGCTCCAATCACTTCATTGAAATGATAAAGATTTGCATTCATCTCACCTTTTACATTGTACATTTGACACTCCTTTCCTCTCTGTAGAGAATAAGACTTCATGCCTTAGATCCGTATGTGCTTCGGCTGTATCTCAGCTTGCTATATCTGTTTCCACTGTCATTGTATTAAGTGTAGTGAAGAAATCTCTGCACACTTGTAAAATAGTTCATAGTTGCTGGTTCCCCAAGAGGGATGTTTCTCCTTTTACTATGAATAACTCTATTATATTCAGTTATCTGCACTGAATACCTTGTTCTCTTTAACATCCCCAACAGTGATTTTGTAGACAGCTACTTGGGACCAAAACCCACTACTTCCAGGCTGATCATGGCCTGATATGCAATTCCTTAATTTCCTGTTTACCAGTCATGCCCCACGGATGCTTTTGAAAGAACTCTAGCTCACTATGCCTCTGGAGGAAGTGTTTACTTCTCTACCGTCTCTGTTCATCTTTAGTTATTTCTGACTGTAAAGCATAAACTCTGGATTTACCTTTGTCAAGTGACAGAGTGCTAGCCTTGAGCTGAAGAGCTCAGGGATAATGCATAGGCCTAGAGTTCAAGCCCTACAACCAACAGCCCTCTACCCCAAAAAAGACCTATTATGTGCTTATTAAAATGAAAGCAATTTGAGGTCAGAGACCTCTTTTTCTCAGTATATCCATAGATATCTGTCAGGAATGGTTAAGTACTAAATAAACACTAAATTCAAAAGTAAATAAAATATATTCTCTTGTCTTTAATTTTCTTGGTTTGTTTTTCCTGATTTGTAATTTCAAAACATGTGAACTATGGTTAAGTATCTCTTTCTGAAAAACTGTTTAACATGAGATAAAATAATTAATATTATTGGCAAAAAATGAAGTTTATAAAACAAGGCAAGATTACTTGGCACTGGTGGTTCATGCCTGTAATATTAACTACTCAGGATGCTGAGAACAGAGGATTCAAGCTTGGAATCAGTCGGGGCAGAAAAGTTCCTGGAAAACTTTATCCACAATTAATGACTCAAAATCTGGAAGTTGTGCTGTGACTCAAGTGTTAGAGCATTAGCCACATGAATAATGAGGCCCAGAAACAGTGCCCAGCCCCTGAGTTCAAACCCTACAACCCATAAAAACAATATTTTTTATTAAAAAGCAAGATCGATCATGTAATGGTTATGCAATGGTTAGACAAGGGGCTTGAAATATGTATTAGATATAGTTCTATTTTCCTTTCCTTGAAGAAAAGTTTGTTAACAAGAATCAAAACTTCAAGAATAGATAAAACTGGAGGAGTAAATGTATTTTTCAAAACTTTGCAGAGTGGCTTCAGAATGGGTATTATCAATAATTAATCAAAGTTCTGACATTATTTAATAGAAAACAAAGGGAAGCACTTGTCTTTTCCTGATCCAGGTGATTTTCTCTATTTTCAGGCCGTTATTTTTTGCCAGTCCTGGGGATTGAACTCAGGGCCTGAGCACTGTCTTTAGACTTATTTTTTCCCCTCAGGGATAGTGCTCTACCACTTGAGCTACACCACCACCACTTCTGGCTTTTTTATATATGTGGTTCTGAGAAATCAAACCTGGGTCTCTGTGCATGCTAGGCAAGCACTCTAACCACAAGGCCAAACTCCTGGCCCCCTTTTTTGGCTATTTTTTAAATGAATTTTGATTCCAAGTATCAGTAAAAATTCACCTTGAATATACATATAGAATACCCTTCACTGTTTTTCTTTTCTTTTTCAGTCTTTCTTATGACCAGATAAGGTAACCGTCCCTTGGATCACATAACTCAATAGCAGAAAGTCAAATGATTATGTAGAAAGCGGGAGAGTGAGGTGAAAGAAGAAAGAAAGGAAGGAAGGAAGGAAGGAAGGAAGGAAGGAAGGAAGGAAGGAAGGAAGGAGAAAGGAAAGAATGGAAAAAGGAAGGAAGGAAAGTCTGTTTTGTTATAAGAAATATAAACAAATAAATGTGCAATAATTTTGAAAGAATAGATGAATTTTCTCTTTCAGCTTTAGTACATTCATTTATTTACTATGTGTGCTACTGATATTTTGGCTTGTATGAAAACCAGATCATCACAGTTATTAACGAGAAAAATAAAGAGCATGTGTTTTTAAAAGTAAAGCTCAGGTCTTTCACTAATATGAAATTAATGTAGAAAACTAATAGGGGCCACTCCACAAGAACTAACAGGAATGCATGGAGAATGAAGAAAGAGGCAGATTTCATACTTTAGGATATAATCCCATCCACTGCTGTGTCTGGAAAGTATGTTCTTCAATCCTGTGTTTACACAATGGCTATGTTATTGTCACAATAACTCTCTTCACTATTCTCCAAACTTCAGGCACTACCCACATTTACTATTTTTTTCTTGTTAATAACAGCATTTTTTATTGTAATTAGTAAAAGGGTTACATGATATTTGCCAGATAGAAGGTGCATTAATTCACATACATTGATACCCTTTCACATGTCTTGGTACCCATTTCCCTCCCCCCCACACACCCCCCACCCATCTTGGTCTTCCCCCCTTCCCTATCAAATTTCAAATATCCAAATACAAATAAATTCAATATATCAGATAACAAAGTGAGATACTATAACAATATGAGATAACCAAGGGATAGCAAAGGAGATGAGAGACAACATAGTACATTAAGGACAACAATCATTCATTATATGGCTTTTGTTTCAATATCCTGGAGGTCCTTTCAATTAGCTTCACATTATATGGCCTTATGTATCAGATTTTGCTCTATTGCAGATCTCTGCTAGTAGAGCCCAAGGTTTCTACTGATTATGACGAATGAGGGAAACCATTGAGCTTAAGTTCCCTTGAGTCTGGCTTACCACATTTACTATTATGTTAAACTAAGTCAACAATATCTGCACCTAGGAATATTTATTCCACTAACAAAATAATTTGTGAGAGATGTGAATATGATATTTGGCAAAACATAAATAATTTTCTTTTTAAATAAGTAGATATTTTCAGTTCACGTATGGACAAAAATTTATGCCAAATTAAATGTAGTAAAAGACACAATAAGGTTTTCTTAGAACATATGATGCACAGGTACCTTTTAATGAATGGCCTTCATTTCTATTTCTGGAGAAAATAGCTTACCACAAAATACAATGTACCAAAATATTAGACATATGAAAAAAGTTTAACAAATGAATATGAGAAAAGAATATATAGATGCTTCAAGTATGTGGTAAGATCTTGACACAAAATGTACAAGGTCCAAAATCGGAGCAAGTTTAAATAAAGGAGATAGATTTTCAGGCATATATTATTTACACTTATTCAAAGATATTTGTGAAAGTGGGACATCACCTTTTGACCACATGACTATACAGTTAGTGATTTGGTCACCACTTCTAATAATCCGAGGTTCGGCATTTGGAAATGTGTTGTGTATGTAGATTTTAAGTAGAACACAATTCGCTGGCTGTGACATTTGAAGTACACATATCGTCTTCTTACCTTTTGGGAATGTAGTCTGCTTATACGACTGCTGGAATATTCGGTTATTTTGACCAATCAGCTGTACACAGAGAATTTCTGGGGTACAAGTCATGTCCCATGACAATAAGTCAGTATGAAAAACTTTGCTTATGTGTCTCTCCCATTTTCTCCCTGCCTCCAACACATCAGACTTGTGTTAGAACTCAAAAAGGGAACCAGCAACAAAACATCTAGGAAAACAATAGCATTAACATACTGTGAGATTTTTATGGTTCAAGTTTTTGTCAGCCAATGCAGGGAGCCACTGTCAAATTGTACAATAAATGTGATGTGGAGATTGGGTCCACTAGAACTATGATTTGATTAAGGACACCACGAAGCCAATATTGGAAACAGAAGTAAGACTTCTGAATGGTGAGGCATAAATCATCTTGTGCCATAACAAATTAAGAAAAAAGTATTACGTTTTGCCACTTCTACTGTCTCTGAAAGAGACATCCCACAGCTAAATCGATCTTATGTTTTCTGAAGTCCTTTCAGAAATAAGTACAATGAAGGAAATATTGTTTTGTAATTCTTTGGAGGTAAAATTTAAATCTCTAGCTTATGTAGGCATAAATGTGCAACACACATATACATGCTTACAAACATACTCAACCTGCCTGATCTTCTAATTAGTACCCTAAACATGATTTTCAGGCATAGAAACTATCATTGGTGTCACAGTACTGTCCAGAAAGGATCACAAAACTTAAAAATACTGCATCATGTGGGAAAAAAGGAGCAAGCAAAAATCATCAAATACCAAAATCCTGTGCAATATTTTCTTTTATACATTGTTAAATGATTCTCCCACTGTTTGATTTAATTAAGTATGTAAGTATGTAAAGTTCTTAAATCTTTGGAACTTCAAATTCTTTCAGGGAAAATGGAAAGACAAGTATAGTATTAAAATATAATACTCAAAGGAATCATCTCTCTAATCCATTTTAGATATTGATAGACTGGAAGAAGATACCCTATTCAAAGTTTGCCAAGTAGAACCTAATAGATCTGGTCATCTGCATTCATATAAAACTTTATGCTCATTTTTTATTTTGACATCCTTAGAAAAGAACTATATAAATACATTGGACATGTATGGTGTAATAAAAGGCTAATGGTATCAAATATAAAGTCTTTACCATATTCAGAACCATTCTCAACATGCTTTCATATGTTCCCTTGAACATTTTACAAAACTAAGATGAGACAAGATTATAGCAATCTTTAGGAAGCAGCCATATCCCACCTTTATAAAACATTCTTCTTATTACCAAGTACTTTGTTCTCTTTTGAAGTATTTGACACATGATTTCATATAGATTCCCCCTTTCCTACACCTCTTCTTAAGATTTTCTTTTTCTCTAGAAATAGGCTTAATAAATTTGCCAGTCAGAAATTTCAAGGATTGTTCCTTCAGGCTGTGCACCATAAAAGCACATACGATACAACACAGGGAAGCATTTTTTTTTTCATGAGAACCAGATCGTGAGTCCCATCTGCCTTCAAAGCTAATTGCCCTTGAACTTCCATGGTACCGTTTATATGTCTTGTTCCAAACGTCGTTTCAATCTTCCCTCATCCAACATCACCCATTTCCTCTTACCTAATAAGAGTAATGAGCCAGGAAGAAAAGTACATGGAAAGACACACCTGGAGTGAAATCAGGGATAGGTGCCAAGGGACTCTGAATGCTCATATAGCTCAAGGAGCTCCTGAACACCTCATCCTCCTGCAGATATTATGGTGGAACCCCAAATACTGCTGTTTTATTACATCTTGGGGCATCTGTCCAGTTGTTACTGTTTAAAAATACATTCCTCCTTGGCAGTGTTGCCAGCAAATGAGAGACTATAAAATTGTAGAAATAATTTATCACATATATCCATTTCTGTGGGTTGTCTTTCAGGCATGGTGTCTATACGATTTGTATAAAATTGGTCTATAATTATGAATGCAGTAAAAGATTATATATCTTTGAAGGGGAATAAGCAGGGAGGTCATTTCATTCAATTTGATCTAGCCTGAGGGTCTCTCTGCTTTAAAAGGGTAAAAGTGATTTTTGTAAATCTGGAAAAATACTGATGATATATGCATCCCAGATGCTTCTCTATTTAAAACACATACATGAAAAATAAGGCCAAATGTTAACTATTGAGTTTAAGTATAGATAAGCACATTGCTTGTTAGATTTGAATAATAAAATAACAAGTCAGAACTTCTAAGCTGAGATAAACTGACAATGTGAAAAATGCTTGGGATATCTGAAGAATTTAGTAATCATTAATGCCTCCTTGTAATTCAAGCATCGGTGTGTGCCTTCAAGATATTACAATATGCCCTTCTTGTTGAAGAATGTAGCAGCGTTATTGGGACATCTTACCTTCTCCCTATACACATGACATCTGCCTCTTCCTGCTTTTGCTATTTCTGTTCCGAATTTGTGAATACCTTCTCTTTGCTAAAGAGCTTTGTTGTATGTGTATATGCGAGGCAGTGAGGGGGTGTGTGAAGGCCAGAACAGTGAGGAGACCAAAGGTTATTTTTGTGGCTTTAACTCTTATGTTCATTCAACTCAAATCTGAAGAAAGGAGTCATTTCAAATGAGACAGAGAAAAAAATATACTATGCTATTAACATAAGTATGCATGCTCTGCTTGAATAGTAAGCCCAATTCATAAATAAATGTCAGTTATTATGAATGGGGGTGACTTGAGATATTTCCTCAGATATTTATGAAGGAAATTTTCAAAATTGTTGAGTGACTTTATATTTTTTCCCAAACTGTGCAATAGTACACCAGTACTTCAGACTACACCTTAGTCCTCACTGGAAACAGAAATCTGCATCCTTCATTGATAGATACACCTATTTAGTGCAGACACAGATCTGTGTAGGAGAGCGGTCACTAGTGAGTGCTAAGAAGGAACCTCTGTCTTTCCTGTCTTTTGTGGCATGTCACTACTCTCTTCCATCCCTTTTTGTGCCAGAGTTTATATTCCCTAAGGAAATAGTAGCATCACAGATATTGCTAGATGGGGAAACAAATTAAGACAATGAAAAAATTAATTTTTCACTTTGTACTTTGTGCTACATAATAAAACTCATTTTGTCTATATTGAAAAGTTTACCTGGGCCAAGCCAAAGCTGAATATATTTCATTGCCTAGATGGAAACGTAACATTTGAATGACAGCTGCCCTTCCTTGATTTTAAGAAGGAATAAAAGCACCTTAAAGATTAACAAAAGGGGTGGGGAGTTTGGCCTAGTGGTAGAGTGCTTGCCTAGCATGCACGAAGACCTGGGTTAGATTCCTCACTACCACATACACAGGAAAAAGCCAGAAGTGGTGTTAAGGCTCAAGTGGTAGAGCTCTAGTCTTGAGAAATCCCAAGGACAGAGCTTAGTCCCTTAGCTCAAGCCCAGGACTGGCAAAAAAAAAAAGAAAAAGAAAAAGAAAAAAGAAATAAGCAAAAGGAAGGGAGAAGGTTCTATCAAATCAAGGTTGTCTTCACTAGGCAGCTCACAGTCAGGACACCTTCGATGTATGCATTGTCTGCTGCAAAAGCCATTACTTTCACGTACTGAGTCTATCATGGTTTTCTCAAAGAGTAACAGCTAGCATTTAAGATTTTAACAGTGTCTTTGGACAGATGCTAAGATTTCCCTTCCAGGCAAAGCAATATAAATTTGTGTTAGAATCATAGCAACTGTAAAACACCGCCCAGGGTTACTTAGGTTGAAATCTAAGGCTTCTCAAACAATTCCTAGTGGTGCATTGCTTTTCTAGTGGTGCATTTATTTGTGCTAATTAGTCAGTGCAGGATACAAGCTCTAAGTTTTTTTTTCCTTTTTTTTATTGTGATTAATAGAAGGATTACATTATATTCACCAGATAGAAGGTGCATAACTTCACAAACATTGATACTCTTTCTCATGACATGGTCCCCATTTCCCTCTCACCCTTTCCCCACTTATCTTGATTTCCCCCCTTCCCTATCCAATTTCAAATAACCAATTAAGCACATATAAAATATATTAGATAACAAGGTGAAATATTGTAACAATATGAGATAACCAAGGGATGGCAAAAGAGATGAGAAATAACACAGTACATTAAGGACAACAGTCACTCATTATATGGCTTTTGTTTCCTTATCCTGGAGGTCCTTACATTTAGTGTCGTACTATTTGGCCTAATGTCTCTAGATTTTGTTCTATTGTAAATCTCTGCTAGGAGATCCCAAGGTTTCTACTGATTATGACAAATGAGAGAGACTATTGGGCCTATGTTCCTTTGAGTCTGGCTTACTTCATTTAATATGATTTTTTCTAAGTCTTTCCATTTCCTTACAAATGGGGAGATGTCGTTCTTTCTGACAGCAGCATAGAATTCCATTGTGTATAAATACCACATCTTGTTGATCCACTCATCAACTGAGGGACATCTGGGTTGGTTCCATATCTTTGCTATAGTAAATAGTGCTGCAATGAACATCATTGTGCTAGTGGATTTAGTATGTCCTTGTTTCTGGACAATTGGGTAAATGCCAAGTAGTGGAATTGCTGGGTCATAGGGGAGTCCTATGTTTAGTCTTTCGAGGAACTGCCATATTGCTTTCCACAGTGGTTGAATGAGTTTGCACTCCCACCAACAGTGTAGTAGTGATCCCTCCTGGTCACATCCCCTTCAGCATCTGTTGTTATTCAAACTCTTAGTTTTTGTAGTGCTGCTCTACAGCTTTCTTTTTTCTTTTTCTTTTCTTTCTTTCTTCTTTTTTTTGCCAGTCCTGGGCTTGGGCTCATTCTGAGCACTGTCCTTGGGTTTTCTCAAGGCTAGAGTTCTACCACTTGAGCCACAGCATCACTTCTGACTTTTTTCTGTGTATATGGTACTGAGGAATCAAACCCGGAACTTCATGCATGCTAGGCAAGCACTCTACTAGTAGGCCAAACTCCCTGCCCTTTTTTCTTGAAAGAACTGTTTGATAATTCTGATTTATAGAGATCACAAGCTCAACTGAAAAAAAAATTCCACATAATTATTTCTTGCGTGGTCAGAAGAGGTGCGTTGGCAGATGTCTCCTTGGGAAAGGAGGAGCAGTGAAGCCATTGGATAAGATGTGGAGATGTGACAGCCTACTAAGCCAATGACCCAGCAGTGTGTGCCCAACATGGCAATTCAGAGCAGTGTGTGGCTTGGCATGGATGTAGGTAAATGAGGAGGGAATATGAATGATTGTTTTCTTTGTGAAAAAAAAATCACTTGACTTTCTTAGATGAGAGATGGAGGAGGTGATCATGTGGATACAGAAAATAAAATTTTTGATGTCATGGATCAGTATTAATAGGAAATAAAAAATGAGCAATTACACACACGAGTGCATTAGGAAATACACACATTTTTTAGGTTTTCTTATCAGTATTTCAAGTATAAATAACTGTGCACACAATTTCCACAAATCAGATCAATATTACATTAAGAATTTATTTAATAAGACTTAGCTCTATCTTCAAAGAGTTATTGAAAAAGCATAACTAAAATGAAAGCTGTGATCCAATTTTATGAAAACATGTGTAGTATACTAATGTCAGTCATCGTTATTGTGGTTATAATAATAAGCTTGATTTTATTCCAATCTTTAGAGAGATATTTTAGAATATGAATTGCAGTTATTCTTAGTAGCCTAACAACTTGTGTGTTAGCAGAATCTCCTTTCAATCTCATTCTACCTGCTCTTGCTATTAAATACTGGAGAAATTGAGTTGAGAGTAAACTAATTGGATCTGTCCACAATCCGCAAACAAGAATAAATGCTTTAGGAGAGGATTAAAGTATAATGGGATTATGATAAACTTTAGGAAATGGCTAGCTGCTCCCCAAATGAGATTTCCTAAAGGTGTCTACAAAGGCCCAAAGCATAAAATAGGATGTCTTAAATTAAAAAATGCATGCAACTTTAAGCAATATTAGGTATATTCACAGTAAATTTGTAGTCTTCTGCTTTTATTTTTAAATTCAAGCCTGACAACTCTTCCAATGGCTTCCTTTGTTTCCTTTATAGCTCTTAAGTACTTCTGTTGGACTATATTTGCTTCACTATCTTTTCTAAAATCTGACTTAAAGTTAGATTTGTGCATGGGCTGGATTAATTGCAGTGAAGACTTCCTTGATTATTTCAGGGAAAACTCCATGTGATTTTGAATTGTTTCTGAGAAGCTTGTATAGAAAATTTTTCATAAGGACTTCAAGTTAAGAAGACACCCATATTAGGGGATTTACTCAATATGAAAGAGAGACAATTCTGACCAGTTTTATGTGTGTGTGTGTGTGTGTGTGTGTGTGTGCCTTTCTAACACCAGACACCAGAGTCTGGGCTGTTACTAGCATCTCTTCTCTTCTTGTGAATCATTTCATTGTCTTTTTTTTTAAGCAGCCCATATTTCCCTATTATTATTTATGGTTAAATTGCTTGAGACAGGGAAGTCATTTTTGCTAGTTCTGGGGCTTGAACTCAGGTTCTGAGCACTGTCCTTGGGCTTTTTCAAGGCTAGCACACTACCACTTGATCCACAATATCAATTCTACTTTTTTCTGTATATGTGGAACAGAGAAATTGAACTCAGGGCTTCATACATGTTAGGCAAGCACTCTACAACTAGACCAAACTCCCATCCCACAGAAGTCTTCAAATTCAGTATAAAATGTTGCTACTTAATAGTGGATCATTCTCTGGTTGCTGATTCCTACAGTTCTTAAACCACATGTATTCTCTTATATTTATTTATACATATATCCATACCCACAGTATAACCACAGTGTGTGTGGGGGGGGGGTGTTGTGCGTGTGTGTGCATCCTTTTTGATCCTACAGTGCAACCACTTTAGTTACTGTTTAATAGTCACTGTTTTAGTAGTGATATTTGACACTTCAGTCTTGATAACACATCCTTAATGTAATCACTGAGTTGGTGTTTCATATCTGCCCTCCTCCCTTTTTTTTTAATCTGATTCCCACGACTATTTAATGCAGTCTTGGATGAAGTTTCTTTGGATTCTTGTGTTTTCCCAAAGGAGAACTTTGTAGTGAAAATTGTTGAGATTTTATATAGTAGACACAACAAATCTCTACCTTTCATTGACTTTGAGAAAGACCTGATTTTAACACCTGTAGGGACAATGAAGTGAGATATCTAATTTCTACATTTGAGTTAGCTTTTATACCTGCAAGGGTCTGACTGAAGAGCAAATGGGTCTCCAAAAAGAGACTCGTCTTGGTAAATGGTAATACTATACTGTAGAAAGAGATATGATAAAGTAAACATGTGCTGGAGACAAGTCCTAATCCAATAATAATGACTGGAGACTTGGGAGTTATGATATTCCCTTTGCTAGCTTGGGAAATTCTGGAGGCAAGTAGCAAATGGTGACCAGGATGATGGGAAGTCTCCATGTTCTGCAGATACATGTAGTGGAAATTTTTTTTCTTACCCACAGTACTTGGGTACTTATTCTGTGTGTATTAGGTACAGTTCCACACTGATCCCTGGGTCTATAAACTAAGAATTTCTGTACTTGGAAAACCATATCAAATTTCCTATAAATAAAGTCATCTATTCCTCCAAAATAGTAAATTACAATTACTATTGCCCCCCAGGGTAGAAAAGAGAGGACAAAATGAATGCCTTCCTTTTGATCTGAAGAGGATTCTCTCAGTTTGGTTATTGTAGGAAACAGAATGTTCCCAGTTGAAGCCTAAGGTCACATCCTATAATTTTACTCGAACAGAATTCCAGGACTTGTGTGGGTAGATGGTGTGTGGTCTTGATTTGCTGAAGGATATTTCTCCATTCCCTATCAGAAAAGAGAATCAGAAAGGGTATTTATTCCTATGTTAAATACAAAAGTATATATGTACTATATTCTTCTAGAGGTGTATAAACTATCCTTTATCAAAATGTAATCTTCAGTGATGTGAATTTTGCAGTTATTTCACAGGATAACACCTTAACCCACTGTGTCATGCTAAGCAAGGTAGATAAGCAAGAAGTGGTTAGCGTGCTTGGAAGTCTTCCTTAGACATGTGGGTTCCAGAGGATGGAGGAGAAACCTTATGAACATGCACAATTTTTATGCCAATGTAAGTTTAAATTGCCTATAGTTGTGAGTAGACCAAGACAAATGAAAGCATAATGATTGTATCTTGTACCTTCTACCATAAAAGAATGCAATATTGGGTAAATCTCTTCCAGTTTTGGATGTCATATAATCCACACCTGGGAATACTGATAAGGCTCATGTTTAAGTGGTTGAAAGGGTTTAGAAAGAGAGACCCAAGGCAAGATAGAGCTTGATATCATATCCAGATTGTGACTTCATCAGCTCTGCCATGGAGGCCATTCAACTGAACAGACTCTATGGGATTTTTGTGGTAGGAAAGTATGCTATGTGGCAAGCTCCAATGAGAAAAATCACATACAGGTCTCCAGGGTCTGGAGTAAAGCCAAGCCATCTGCAGGGAAGAACTATATATCTTTTGGAAACACAACTGGTGTAACATTGGGCCTGATGTAGACAGAGAATCTGACCTAGTTGATCAAGTGCATGCATGTCTGAAACCAGGATAGAAGGGACCAGAAAAGGAAAATCTATCATAGGATAGAAGTTATCTTTGCAAGTTTAAACATGATTGAATGGAGAGGACACAAGCAATATGGTAGTCCTGATTCCTGTTACTCATAACTACATAGCAATACTTCTCTTTCATGTCACATGTATGACCCTTTGGTGGTGCTAGGTTTCTTCCTAAAGACCTAATAAAAATGAAGGAGAAAATTCAGAATGAATTGCAAATGAGTTGGTTTGTAACATGGAGGCAATCCAAAAATTCAATAGCAGCAGTAGCTTTGTTCAGTCACTGGCCCAAGAATACAACGTGAAATTAGAGTCTCACAAGGAAAGTGTTTCAGGGAAGCAAAAATGTGGCCAAAGGTTAACATGCATGAGCACTGGACACTGGCCTTATTAAGTATCTCAGAACTTGGAATCTCTGAAGGTCAAAGAGTTTTGAGATAGAGACATGGCATGTAGGAAAGCATATTCAAGTAACAAGAAGTATGAAGGCCTTTAAAGTTCACACATGATCATCCAGATGACAATATTCACTACAGAAAAGATTCTAAACAACCAAGACAAAACCTTGCATTAGTAGATACAAGTTAGTTTATGTCAATAGCCAATAGCCACTGTATTCCTATTAAAAAGAACTCATATCCTGGCATTGATATGGCTCATATCTGTAATCTTAGTTACCCAGGAGGCTGAGAGCTGAGGATCAAGATTCAAAGCCAGCCTGGGTGTATGAAAGTTCATGAAAGTCTTACCTTCAATTAATCATAGACAAAGCCAAAAAATGGCATTGTGACTCAGGTGGTAGAGTATTAGCCTTGAGCAAAAGGAGCACAAGGACAGCACTTGGGCCTTGAGTTCAAGCCCCAGGACCTGTAGGAAAAAAAATGGACTCAAGTACAAAGTGCTCTTGGGTAGTATGTAGTGACTTCTACTTTTCATGGCTAGGGAAGCTATTTCTGTTATCAAATTTTCAACACTGTAGTAACAGAAACAAAATAGAGTTCTTACTCTGGCCACATATCTCAAGAAGACAATTGACCACTTTGACAAAAGATACCCTTTGTCCGTGGAAGATCAGTTTTTTTTTGTTGTTGTTGTTTCATAGAAGCAGATATATGTTCTATATTTAGGATGTCTTTCTTATTTCGAAGGTTTAGAGAACATTTGATCTACTGGCACAGGATTCTGTGTGGCCATATATAGTACCAGATCCACTTTATAGCAAATGACTGTAAAAGGAAGGTACTGTAGTCATCTCTAGCCATATACAAAGAGTACCACCTTGAAAACACTAGACAGACCACTAGAAGGCTCACTAAAAGAATAGCTGTAGCATGGTATTTATGAATGGGCCATCAGTTTTAGGATGTAGCACCCACCTTTGACCAAAGACTTTAAATAGATTGTGTCACAAGTGGGAAGAGAACTTAGATTGGAGAACCAGAAGACAGAATCAGGAAGACCCTGTTTCCCATCATTCTTAATTACTGGCTAGGAGATTTGGGGCTTTCAATTCTGCATTTGGAACTCCTAAGATCTCAAAGGGTAACACAGCGGAGGCACAAGAGTTGTATTTAACTATTACTGTTACCGAACTGTTACTGTTGCCTATTTGGATTCCTTGAGTTGAGGGACCAGTAGCTAAGAAAGGGAATCAGGTTGCTAAATGTCACTGGTGTGGTCATCTAAAGGAAATACACAGTGGGACAGAATTCAGTTGATCCATCTGGGTTTTCTTTTGGTTCCTCAGAGCTGAAAGTATAATCACAATCTCAGAGAAGTGATTAATACTAGTAGAGTGCCAGCAATGACAAGGGAGATGTGGAGATGCAATGGAGAAGGAATGAAGAGGGTCAGGAAGAGTGGCAGGTACACGAACCGTTTTCCCCTAAGATAGTTCTAGGCAGAGGCATCCACACTTTCGTGATATGTATGGTGAAGAAAGGGGATTGAGTCCTGCCAGAGTTGACTGTGATGGACGGAGCAATTCCTTCATGCATTCCTTCATTGCTGGTCTTAATCCAGGTACAGACAGCATCCAAAAGACAGCCTCTATTTGCAACTTTTCTCACATAATTTCAGCTTTCAGAGGCCATTTCACAGAGGCCTTGTCCCTCCAGTGTGTTCTTCTTCTAACAATTAATGAAGATGAGAATATAAATCAACCTTTTGGCTTTCCCAGGGTAATTTTGATAGATTATTTCAACTTCACAGCTCAACATCTCCCCTTTTCTCACCCTGTTTTCTCCCCTTCCCTTTCCTTGTTTTCCACTGGTGTTGCATCAAGGATGCACACAACTTTATGTTAAACATCTACTAAGGTATGTTTTCCACTCCCAACAGAGGATTCAAACCATGAGTGACTCTTAGTCTTCAAGGAAAATGTGAAAAATGAATATTATTATTGATCAATTAAGAAATGATTTTATTAAACAGATTATTTTACAAGATAAATTAGAAGTGCCTTGTGCATCAAGTAGCTCTGCTCAGTGAAATGGTAACCAGCTTTAATTGGTTCTTTTCTGTATGAAAATTAAGTTCATAAGTATGCCTCAATGGCAATAGGAATCTAAAAAAATGAAATATCAAAAACAATAATCTTGAAATTGTATGTCCAACTAACAAAGAAATTTGTTTAATTTTTTCAACTATCCTACCTTGTCACTGAGGCTTTTGTTCAATAGTAATAATAGAGAAGAATTCACATGTCTCAAGTCTGAATTCTGTAGCTATCGCTGAAGTCCTTTCTATAAATCTCAGGTGTCCTTCCAGATTTACATGTGAGAGTCTTGGTTATCAGTTACTGGTACTATTAGGAAGTAGTCAAAACTCTAGAAGGTGAGGCCCCCTTGTAGAAGGTTAGGTTATTACCTCACAGGCTAGGTCCTTTTGAAGAGTGGAGGTCTAGCCCTTTCCTCTGTATCTTTGCTTACCAGATGCTCCATGTAAACATTTTCCTTTCTCCATAATCCCTGCCACAATACTCTGTTTGCATGGACCCAAAGGCAACAGAGCCAAATGACTATAGACTGGAATCTCTGAAACTTTTAATCAATGAAGATTATTCCTCTTTTTAATAGATTTTTGTAAATGTTTTGTAATAGCCATAGAAAACTGAGTTAATACTATACCTTCTAAATTCATGAACCTCTCTCTTCTGAAGTGTTTCAATCATCTGCCTTTCTATATGCCAACAGTGAGAGGAATGAGGCAACAATCAGGAAAGCAACTCCTTTTACAATAGCCTCAAAGAAAATCAGGTACCTAGGAATTATCTTAACTAAGAATGTAAAGGAACTTTTTCATGAAAACTTTAAAACCCTGAAAAAGGAAATTAAAGAAGAACTAAGGAAATGGAAAAACCTCCCATGCTCCTGGATTGGAAGAATCAACATCATGAAAATGACAATCTTGCCAAGGGCTATCTATCTGCAAATTCAAGACAATACCCATCAATATCCCAATGTCATTCTTTAAAGAAATAGAAGAGGCAATCCAAAATTTCATATGGAATAATAAAAGACCCTGTCTAGCAAAAACACTTCTTAGCAGAAAGAACAGCCCAGGAGGAATTTCAATACCAAACTTTAGACTCTATTACAGAGCTATAGTGACCAAAACAGCTTGGTACTGGCACAAGAACAGGCCTGAAGACCGATGGAATAGAACTGAAGACCCAGATATTAAACCACAGACCTATGGTCACCTAATCTTTGATAAGGGAAACAAAAAATAGAATGGAAGAAAGACAGTCTCTTCAACAAATGATGCTGGCAAAACTAGTTAAGCACCTACAGAAAACTAAAGTAGGATCCTTTCTTGTCACCCTGCACTAGGATTAACTCCAAATGGATCAAAGACCCCGAAGTAAAAGCTGATACACTGAAAACTTTACAAGAAGGAATAGGAGATACACTAGGCCTTCTTGGCACAGGTCGAAAGTTTCTTCATAAGGACCAAGAAACACAACAAATCAGAGAAAGGCTGGATAAGTGGGACTGCATTAAACTGCAGAGCTTCTGTATGGCAAAGAACATAGCTAGCAAATTAACTAGAAAGTCTACAGAATGGGAGATCTTCGCTAACCATACAACAGACCTCATATCTAAAATATATCAACAGCTCAAATAATTGAATCACTCCAAATCTAATCTCCAAAGAAACAACCATCCCATTAAAAGATGGGCCAAAGACTTAAAGAGTCTTCTCTGAAGAAGAAATAAAAATGGCCTATAGACACATGAAGAAATGCTCAACATCTCAGGTCATAAAAGAAATGCAAATCAAAACAACTCTAAGATTCCACCTCACTCCAGTAAGAATGGCCAGGATCAAGAAAATTAATAACAACAGATTCTGGAGGGGATGTGGCCAGGTGAGAACACTACTACAAGAATTAGAATTTGTAACTGATCCTGAGGAAGATGCTGGAACAACGTTGGATATCTCCCTGACATAGTCAAATTTGAAAACAGGCATGAGCGAGAAAGCAGGGAAGACAAAGTTTGAGTTAGAGGCAGCCTTAGGAATCAGGGCCAACATGTTCTCTGTGATACTTTCTGACCTTGGTATCTGCCAGCTTTTGTGAGGATTCTTGACTATACTTGGAAAGACAAGTCTAAATAAGTGGATAGGTAGTACTTAGTGTAGTTTCTTGAGCAGTAAAAGATATTATGTCCTAGATATTAGAGATGAATTATCTTTACATATGTCTCTCAATACACTTTAAGGAGCTCTAGACCTTGAGTGTTTCTTCATTTATGATGAGTTAGGATAAGAATGGAGGAGAGGAAGCTCAGTATGACTTTCTTGGCCTGAAGTATGGCTGACCCTTTGCCAGTTGCTGTTAGTTTTCATTTCTTTGTGTATGTGTGAAGAGGATCATGTAATCCTTTTTTCTATTTTTGGTCATCTCTGAGTCTCACCTTGGGGAGGTTTAAGGTAAGGAAAATAGTCCTTTATCAGAGGATGGGTTATCCTGATGAGCTAAGGAGGACACTACTCAGCAACTAAAAAGAAGGCACTTAACTTCCAGAGTCAGATATTTTTCTCTCAGGACCAATTTGATCCTGTGCTTGTAAAATCCTCTATTCATTATCAAGTAGCACTGATTAAATGTTCAAATGTGCACAGTGCTGTCCTAGGAGTTATCTGAGGAGAATTATCCTGCCCTGTAGGACCTTAAAATCAAAATCAGAAATTTATTACCTTAGAGGTGTCATTTTTGGCACCCTGGATTTAATGAGAAAGGAACATTCCAATCACATAAAAATGCTTTAGGCTCTGAAGCAGGCTGCTTTAACTTGTAGAACCCATGTATTTTTCTTTCTCTTCAGTGTCATTTAACCTAATAACCTGGGAGCTAATACAGAAGATACTGAGAAGATAGCAATTAAATGTACATTATGATTTTATTTTTCTATTCAGTGCAATACAAAAACATCTTTAACTTTTTCTTTTCTTTTTGAGACTGTCTCATCATGTAGCCCAGCCTGGTTGTAAATCCAAAATCCTCCTCCTTTGCCAGTGCTGAGGTTAGTGAGACATGCAATTGCCAGTTTGCTTCATTGCCTTTGTACCACTATTTTCTTGTGCAAATCACACTAAATAACTTTATGGAACTGCAATGAATATGGAAGAATTTCTGTGGGCCTTGTCAATTGCAAGAATAATAGAAAAGCCTTGTAAGTGTTTAATTCCTAGACCTTGGTAAGCCACAAAGAAAAAGATTCAAAGAAACTTTCTAATAAACCAATGAACTGTATACTGTACCTCTGATGACTATATACACTGGCTATTCTGATATAATCCTAGCTTTTCTCAACTACAGTCTTATATCAATATAAGACTGTAATATATGAAATATAATCCTGCAAATACTGAAACCTGATCTCCCAAAGCTCACATTTGTACTTTAAAATGGGTAAATTTTTTAAAATTAAATGATGTTCTGATTTTCATTCAGAAAATATTAAAAACTGGATCTGTACTATTATTAGTATTCCATCAATAGAATCACAATAAAACCCCAACCTCCAGAAAAATCTGTAGAACCAAAACTCAAAAGAACAGTAGTGTCATATTTGTAGCTTTCTAAGGAGATTTCAGGATGTGTCAGAAAAAAAAATAATATTATAAGTTTTAAATAATCGTGTTACAACAGTGAAACCCTTTCACTGCCCTTTATGGCAAGCAGTTCATTTCTGTCATTGTGAAAGCACTTTTCATTTGCTCAAGTTGTCTGTTCAGGCTTATGTAAACCATGACAAATAGAATAAGGTTTGAGATTAGAGGCATTGAAATAGTCTTTTGGATTTTATATCATCCTAGGTCAGGTGCCTCTGATCTGTTATCCTAGCAGTTATGGTATGTTGTAATCTTTGATCTGAGGCTGATGAATTTATCCTTGAAGAAATGGATCCATGCTCCCCTTACAAAGCTAAGTAGCAGAAAGCAAGAAAAAGTTGGTGGATTATTCGATTGAGAAACCTGGCTAGTCTTTTACATTTTAAACAGCATTTTCATATTCTCAAAGCAAAATTTCATACAAAGAATGCAATCCTCAAAAAAATGATTGTGGCTTATCATTATACTAGCTCTATTATTATACAATGTCTATGGAAGGGCACTGCCACCCAAGTAGCAACATAGTCTATGCATGGAGTGATGTACTACACAGGCACAGATAGGACCATCTCTAATCCATCCTAAAAAGCAGTTTTCAACTCACTTCCCTCATTTATGTTGTATATGAATGGATCACAGGACTTCAAGTTATGGGTGAATAAAAAGCTAACATAAATTATACACTGCAACCATACTTTATAAACAGAAGCTATAAATAAATCTATTCATCTAAAATTGTAAGTAACTTTAAAATTGAACAAAAAGAAAATACAAGAGAATATTATGTAGTTTTAATTATCATTATACATACTATTATGTTTTACCTCTTGAGAATTTTTCTCATGTATGTAATTATCAATTATTAGGGAACGCACTCCCTTCTTGTATTTAGAGGACCCTACATTCTTTCTTTTTCCTGGGAAAAAAATTTAAATCAGTATCAGGTATTTTCCAACCTATAAAATCTTTATCACCTATTTATTCCATGACTTATTTATCCACTAAAAGCTGTTTGAGTTTTAAATTTACTCCCAATATTACTCTCATTTGACCTATAAAATGCTTTAATCTATGCCTCCATCCTAAAATTGAAAATTATAGCAACCTACCATTCTTCAGAAGTATTTAGAGTACAGAACTGGGTATTCTAAATTGCTTCACCAGTCACATAGCTAAAAATTGACTTATCAGCTTTGAATATATAATACATGCTGTTAGGATAGAATAGCAGAGTGACTATAAGTGTCAAAAATTAAATATATATAAAGTAGATTCAGAATCTTTTAAATAACTTGAAAGGAACCAATACTGACTAGATAATGGAAAGGGAAAAGTCCCTTGCAAGGGAAGGACAGTCCTGGAGGACATCTGCATTTATGTGGCATTTGCCAGTATCTACCATGTTGTCTACACAAGAAACAACAAAATTTCTTGTAGTCACAGTTTATGTGCTTTTCTATTATTGAAATCTCCTATATCTACCTCCCTCTTTTCTCTATATATTCTTATTATTACTCTTCTTATGTTCATAAGTTTTATCTAACATCATCTAAACTTTCTACTTAAATATTCTACCTGTCTATCACCTTAGATCAGTAAGCCTTACACGATACCTTTTCTGCATTACTATAAGAATCCTACACTCTGACAGAATTCTTTTCCTACCTCCCTTGTCGTCTTTTATATTATTTTTCTATCTCTGGTCCTCTGTTCATCCTTCAACTCTTATAATGCATGGCTCTACATTTGATGGTTCTTGAGCAATGCTGTGTATCTAGGTGTTCAATTATATTCTATGTCCAGAGGGACTTAAACACAATAGAGATTGGATTGAGGGGCTTATTGTTTTGGTCATAAATTGGTAATCTGTGGTTGTATTTGATGTGTATGTAAGTACACAAAAAGAAAGAGAGTGATATTACCATTCTAAAAGAGCAAACATCTATTGTAAGCCAACTAAAAAGGTCTAGGTTGGTTATATGTGAAAAATTATAATCTTGATAGTATTAATCTTGCTCCCATTTTCAAATGGGCAGAACAAGAAACTCAAGAAAAATGTCAAATCAAGGAATATCATCTTCCACCCAACATAAACATGCAATGGAGCAGTCAGTGGCAAATCTAGAGTAGACCCTTCCAAGTGTTTACACTTGTAAGGAGACCCTTACAAATGCAATTGATAAACACCATTAATGAAAAGTGTGAAAACATAAAGAAAGAGATAAGGGAGGAAGCTATAGCTAAACAAGAGGAAACCATAAACAAGGTGATAAGTGAAAAAGAAGAAGCCATAAAGGAGGCCATAATAAAGGTTTTTCAAAGAAAAATGGACGAATTCATAGAAACCACAAACAAAAAGGTGACCGAACTCCAACAAATGTCCAAAGAGAATAAAGCTGCTGAGCTAACCACTCAAATAGAAATCAAGGAGCTAAAGAAATCCATACATGATCTAAAACAAGAGATGCAAGGCATCAAAAATGAGCATTTAGAAGCAAGGGAGATGAAGAATGAAGTAGATAGCTTTGATAGCAGGTTAGACAAGGCAGAAGAGAGCATTTCCGGGGTTGAAGATAATTTAGTTGTTATAGAGAAAGAACAGAAAATGAGTCAATTCAAATCGAGGAAATATGAGAAAATGCTGCAGGACGTCTAAGATACAATTAGGAAGCCTAATTTAAGGTTAATTGGTATTGACGAGGGTCTGGAGAAAGAGGTCAATGGTATTGGAAATATACTTCAGGGAATCATCTCAGAGAACTTCCCAAATATCCAGAAGGGCAGGCCCATGCAGATACAAGAAGCTTTTAGAACCCCAAACAGACCTGACCAGAAAAGAATATCCCACAACCACATTATAATCCTAACTGGATCAATAGAGGCCAAAGATAGGATCCTAAAAGCAATCAGGGAGAAGAGAACAATCACCTATAAAGCAAACGAATCAGAATAACCCCAGATTTCTCAGCAGAGACCATGCAGGCAAGAAGAGATTGGAATAATATATACCATGCCCTCAAGTCAAATAACTACCAACCAAGAATACTGTACCCAGCTAAGCTCTCATTCATAACTGAGGGAACAATAAAAGCATTCCATTCCAAGGAAAAGCTGCAACATTATGTAGCAACCACACCAACATTCAGAAAATTCTCAAAGATGTTCTACATATAGAAAACCAACACAAATGTAATACAGAGAAAGAAATGACACCTAAAACTCATAACATCTAAGAACTATCAAGACACAGACCCTAATGAAAGCTTGTAAAAATGGCAGGAACTAATAAATATTTCTCAATCTTGACTCTCAATATCAATGGACTTAACTCTCCAATTAAATGGCATAAACTATCTAGTTGGATCAAAAAGCATAATCCATCGTTTTGAAGATGTATCTTCAAGAGACACATCTTACCTCAAAAAAACAAACATTTTTTGAAAATGAGACTTTGGATTAAACTTTATCGAGCTAACGGCTCCCATAATCAGGCTGGAGTTGCCATCCTCATATCAGATAAAATAGACTTCAAACTAAAATTAATGAGAAAAGACAAAGAAGGTTACTACATACTACTAAAGGGATCTTTCCTACAGGAGGACATAACCATTCTAAACATCTACACACCTAATCCTGGAGCTCCGACCTTCATCAAGCAAACTACTTTCACTGAAACCATACATAGATCGAAACACAGTGATTGTTGGTGACTTTAACACATCACTCTCACCTATGGACAGATCAACCAGGCATAAACTCAACAGAGAAAACTTAGAATTGAACAACTGTATAGACTAGCTACATCTAACAGACATCTGCAGATTATTCTACACATCAACAACAAAATATATGTTTTTTTTCAGCAGCACATGGAACATTTTCCAAAATAGACCACATCTTAGGGCATAAAACAAACCTGGGCAGATTCAGAAACACTGAAATTATTCCCTGCACTCTCAGACCACAAGGGCATCAAATTAGAACTGAACACCCATCTCTACCAATGAAAACCCTGTAACTCATGGAGATTTAACAACACATTGTTGAATCATCAATGGGTCATCGAGGAGATCAGAACGGAAATACAACAGTTTATGAAATTTAACAAAAAGGAATACACAAAATACCAGCTACTTTGGGACACAGCAAAGGCAGTACTCAGAGGAAAATTTATAGCTCTCAGTGCCTACAATAACAAATTGGAAAAATTGCAAACCAGCAATTTAATGTGTCACCTTGAGCTCCTGGAGAAAGAGAAACAAACCAACCCTAATCCCAGTAGAAGGAAGCAAATTATTAAAACAAAGCAGAATTAACTGAATTGTAACCAAAAAAAATTATAGAAATAATCAAAAAAACAAGGAGTTGGTTCTTTGAAAATATTAACAAAATTGACAGACTCTTAGCAAATCTTTCCAAAAAAAGAAGAGAGCATACTGAAATAAACAAAATCACAGACGAAAATGGTAATATCATGACAGAAATTACCAAGATCCAGAGTATCATTAGAGAATACTTCTGAAACCTTGATGCCTACAAATTTGAGAATCTAGAAGAAATGGATGAATTCCAAGCCAATATCAACATACCCACACTGAACCAGGAAGAACTAACCCAACTAAACAGGCCTAATCAAGCACTGAAATAGAACTGGCAATAAGAGACCATCCACCAAAGAAAAGCCCAGGGACTGATGGATTCACAGCTGAATTCCATAAGGCCTTCAAAGCAGAGCTCACATCAATAATCCTCAAGCTCTTCAACAAAACTGAAAATGAAGGCTCTTTACCAAACTCATTCTATGAAACCAGTATAACCCTCACCCCCAAACCAGACAGAGATTCATCAAAGAAAGAGAACTATAGACATATTTCTTTGATGAACATCGATGCAAAACTTCACAACAAAATACTGGCCAACCGTTTACAACAATTATCAAAAAAATTATACACTATGATCAAACAGGATTCATCACAGCAAGGCAAAGATGGTTCAACATATGCAAATCAATTAATATAATTCAACACATCAACAGGAGCAAGGAAAAAATCAAGATTGTCTCAATAGATGCAGAAAAGGCATTTTACAAGATCCAACACCCCTTTATGTTAAAAACTCTGGAGAAACTAGGAATCCATGGAATATTCCTCAGTATAATAAAGGCTGTGTATCACAAATCACAGCTAGTATTATACTTAATGGTGAAAATCTAAAGCCATTCCCTCTAAAATCAGGAATGAGACAAAGATGCCCACTCTCTTCACTCCTCTTTAACATATCATTAGAATTCCTAGCTAGTGAAAAAAGGCAAGAAACAAGGATAAAGGGGATCCAAATAGGGAAATAGGAAGTAAAACTTTCCCTCTTTATAGATGACATGATTCTGTATTTAAAGAACCCTATAGACTATACTCCCAAGCTTCTTGAGCTGATTCAAACCCTTGGAAGGGTAGCAGGGTATAAAATTAACCCTCAAAAATCAACTGCCTTCCTCTACACCAACAGTGAGAGGAACTAGGCAACAATCAGGAAAGCAACTCCTTTTACAATAGCCTCAAAGAAAATCAGGTACTTAGGAATTATCTTAACTAAGAATGTAAAGGAACTTTTTCATGAAAAATTTAAAACCCTGAAAAAGGAAATTAAAGAGGAACTGAGGAAATGGAAAAACCTCCAATGCTCCTGGATTGGAAGAATCAGCATTGTAAAAATGACAGTCTTGCAAAGGGCTATCTACAGATTCAACACAATACCCATCAATATCCCAATGTCATTCTTTAAAGAAATAGAAGAGGCAATCCAAAATTTCATATGGAATAATAAAAGACCCTGTCTAACAAAAAATACTTCTTAGCAGAAAGAACAGCCCAGGAGGAATTTCATTACCAAACTTTAGACTCTATTGCAGAGCTATAGTGACCAAAACAGCTTGATACTGGCACAAGAACAGGCCTGAAGACCAATGGAATACAACTGAGCATCCAGATATTAAACCACAAACCTATGGCCAACTAATCTTTGACAAGGGAGCCAAAAAAATAGAATGAAAGAAAGACGGCCTCTTCAACAAATGGTGCTGGCAGAACTAGTTAAGCACCTGCAGAAAACTAAAGCAGGATCCTTCTTTGTCACCCTGTACTAGAATTAAGTCCAAATAGATCAAAGACCTTGAGGTAAAAGCTGATACACTGAAAACTTTACAAGAAGGAATAGGAGATACACTAGGCCTTCTTGGCACAGGTCTAAACTTTCTTCATAAGGACCAAGAATCACAACAAATCAGAGTTAGGCTGGATAAGTGGAACTGCATTAAACTGCAGAGCTTCTGTATGGCAAAGAACATAGCTAACAAATTAATTAGGAAGCCTACAGAATGGGAGAAGATCTTCACCAACCATACAATAGACAAAGGCCTCATATCTAAAATATATCAGCAGCTTCAAAAATTGAATCACTCCAAAACTAATCTCCAAAGAAACAACAATCCCCTTAAAAGATGGGCAAAGACTTAAAGAGAGTCTTCTCTGAAGAAGAAATAAGAATGGCCTATAGACACATGAAGAAATGCTCAACATCTCTGGTCATAAAAGAAATGCAAATCAAAACAACTCTAAGATTCCCCCTCACTCCAGTTAGAATGGCCATGATCAAGAAAACTAGTAACAATAGATGCTGGAAGGGATGTGGCCAGGTGGGATCACTACTACACTGCTGGTGGGAGTGCAAACTCGTTCAACCACTATGGAAAATAGTATGGCAGTTCCTCAAAAGACTAAACATAGAGCTCCCCTATGACCCAGCAATTCCATTACTTGGCGTTTGCTCAATTTTCCAGAAACAAAGACATACTAAATCCACTAGCACAACGATGTTCATTGCAGCACTATTTACCATAGCAAAGATATGGAACCAACCCAGATGTCCCTCAGTTGATGAGTGGATCAAGAAGACATGGTATTTATACACAATGGAATTCTATGCTGCTGTCAGAAAGAATGACATTGCCCCATTTGTAAGGAAATGGAAAGACTTAGAAAAAATCATATTAAGTGAAGTAAGCCAGACTCAAAGGAACTTAGGCTCAATGGTTTCCCTCATTTGTCATGAGCAGTATAATCCTTGGGTTCTCCTAGCATAGTGTTGCAATAAAGCAAAATCTAGATAGGTAAGGCCATATAGTATGATGCTAAATGAAAGGACCTCGACGATATAGAAACAAAAGCCATATAATAAGTGATTGTTGTCCTTAATGTACTATATTATCTCCCATTTCTTTTGCTGTCCCTTGGTTATCTCATATTGTTACAGTATTTCACTTTGTTATCTGATATATTGGATATATTTGTATTTGATTATTTGAAATTGGATAGGGAAGGGGGAAAAACAAGATGATAGGTGGGGGGAGGGGGGAGGGAAATGGGACCAAGGTATGAGAAAGGGTATCAATGTATGTGAATTAATGCACCTTCTATCTGGCAAATACAATGTATCCCTTCTATTAATTACAATAAAAATATATGAAAAAATAAAGAAATAGGAATATGAGTATTCTAGTTAGGAAAAAGAATAATCATCCAAAACAAGCTTCAAATGACCAAGATGTTGACATTCCTGACTGGAATCCTTACATCATCTACTAGAAATTTTGGGAAAGAATTAAGAGAATAGTATGATATCAGTTAGTAAAGAGTTAAGTAATGATACTCAAATAGAAACTAGTGAAATTAAAGTACTAGAAATGATTTTGCAGGTATAATTTATCTACCTCAATAAACTGGTTACTGTAGTAGTCTTAAAGATATCTTCTCTACCTTTGGGGACCAACCAGTCAACTAAATACACCAGATGCTGTGATAATCACAATATGTTACAAAGATGGCAGTGCTCCCATTCTGATATTAAATTTATAGGAAAATAATTTCAAACAAGTTCTTCATGATGCTCAGAAATGACACGACATTTTCCTGGAAATTCCTTTTCATTTTCAATTAGATGACTGTTTGATGGGCAAAGGGAGCCCATCAAATCTTTGCTGTCTTACTTTCCTCCACCAAAAGTATGTATAATTTTTTTCGCCAGGTCTGGGGCTCTAACTCAGGACCAGGCACTGTCCTTGGGCTTTCTTAAGGCTAGAGCTCTACCACGTAAGCCACAGCACCATTTCCAGCTTTTTCTATGCATGTGGTACCAAGGAATTGAACCCAGGTCTTCATGTATGCTAGGCAAGCACTCTATCACTAGGGCAAACTCCTGGCCCAAGTACATAATTTTCCCTATCATTATTTTATGAGAGCAGACAAAGTTATTTTGTTTGTGTCTGAACCCTAGATCCTAATCTCATGCTGACCATGGTTGGTGCACAACAAATGTTTGATAAATAAGGCATTATTTATCTAAAATATAACCACATAAAATTTGCTATTATTGTTATCACGTTACTCTGAATAGGAATCCAAAACAGAACAGAAACAATTTTCTGGAAGCAGGAAATAATTTGAATTTCTAACCTGCTGATTTGGTAGAGTAAGGAACAAAGCTCCCTATTATCTGCCTGTATTTTAATCCATATTCTTACTATAACCAAGAAATTTTAGATAGTTATTTCAACTTATTTGAGGATAGCCTGTTCCCAGTAGATAGTCATTGCGAGAAAGATCCTCAATGTTTGGTATCTCAAAAAAAAACTGAATGAAGTTACACCTACAAAATTAAAGAGACAAAATGGAAAGAGTACACTGGTAAAGGAAATGGTAGGCCCCAACTTAGATGACTCAAGAACAAACATATACCTACGAGTTTCCATTTTTCTAGTGTTCAAGCAGTATTGGGAGGAGTTTATAACCATGATATTAGGCTGATCTTAGGAAACAATTGTGACCTGACAGATTGTTAGAAATCATCTTCACATATGCCAGAGTGCCATTTCATACTTAAAAATGTATCTATCTATTTGATAGATAGATAGATAGATAGATAGATAGATAGATAGATAGATAGATAGATAGATATTCCATAAGGATGGAGTCTTAGTAGGAGTTTGTTTCAAAAAGATAAGGGTTTCAGTATGCAAAGATTTGTTTGGTTAGAACAGACCAGTAATTTTTCTATCTTTAGAGGAGAATTCTTAAACTGACCACTGTTATTCCCAAGGAGATGTTCATGGGAAGGACTAGAAAAGATACAGAACTCTTGGGTGCCTCCTGGAATAGGACAAAGATAGCGGTTAGTTTTAGCCTTCTTTCCCTATAACTAAATAGTTTCAAGTTCACTACTTAGATATTGAAATAAATAGTTATTAAGTTTTTTCTATGAGCAAAGTCTATTTCATGAGATTATAAACATAGTTCTGATCTTGTAAAGCCTTTAAAAATTCAACACCTATTCAAGAGAGACATACGCAGCCGATGTGCATTTTTGTGTATATCATTATGGCATAGAATGATATTATAGTACATCTAAACATCTGAGAATTAAATATTCATTATCATCTGAAAATCAGAATGAACATTTTATAACTTGAAAATGCACTTCAGGACCGGGAGTTTGGCCTAGTGGTACAGTGCTTGCCTAGCATGCACGAAGACCCAGGTTCAATTCCTTGGTACCATATACATAGAAAAAATCAAAAAACAAAAATCGGAAGTGGTGCTGAGGATCAAGTGGGTTCTAACCTTGACAAAGTCCGAGGATAGTGCTCAGGCCCTGAGCTCAAGCCCAGGACTGGCAAAAAAGAAAACAAATATATATAGATATAGATATAGATATATAGATATATAGATAATAATATATATATATATATCTGTTCTGAATTATTTTATAAAAATCTCATGAGACCACAAAGACAAAAATGAGTTACATCACAATCTGACTAGGCCTTTGGTCTCTACTTAATAACAAACAAAAGTAGAGTTGCATTTTTATAAGAATAGGTTTAAATTGATTATTTGTAATAAATAAATAATTGTGCTTAGTTTGAATTTCCTGAAAAGTTTTTCAGATAAAAAATATTTTCAGAGTCCATTAATATTAGTGTATTTGGAAACTATTCTCTAATTACCCTCATTGTTTTGTTTTAAAAAACCAAAACTTGACCTGGTGTGGTAGCTCACGCCTGTAATCCTGACAACTCAAGAGGCTGAGATCTGAGGGTCACAATTCAAATCCAGCCTGGAAACTAAAAGTCTGTGAGACACTTATCTCAAATTAATCACCAGAAAATAGGAAGTGGTTCTGTGGTTCAAAGTGTAGGCAGTATCCTTGAGCTAAGGAGCTCAGGACAGAGCCCAGGACCAGAGTTCAAGTCCCAAGACCAAAGGGGGGAAAAATTCACATTCACATTTCTCAACCTAGTTTTAGTTTTAATTTTAAGTACTTCAGAAAGCTCATATTGAATGCCATTTTAAAACTATCGTATCTTAGGAATTTCCTTTGAAATGTGATTTTTGCCTGTGGGGTATAACTGAAAGACATTTTAAAGAAAACTTTATGACATAGTAGAGCTAAGATTCTTTTAATAATTGGATGGTTCATTTTTAAAAGTCTAATTCTATTTGGAACACAATTATTGAATATTTATTTGTCCATGTTCTTGTGTTAGCTGACAAAGTGTATGTAGCCTCTCGATTCAATAATGACTTAAAATGCTTCTCTTTATTCTAGCAAGTTTAATTCTTGAATTGTGAAGAGAATCTCATTAAGAAATATTGGTACAGGGAGGGTAAAGGGTACCAAGACATGTTAAAAGGGTATCAATGTATGTGAATTAATGCACCTTCTATGTGGCAAATATCATGTAACCCTTTTATTAATTACAATAAAAAATAAAAATCAAAAAAAATATTGGTACAAACTTTACAAGAAGGAATAGGTCTCCTTTGCACGAATCAAAACTTTCTAAATAAAGACCCAGAAACACAACAAATTAAAGAAAGTTGGGACTGTATTAAGCTGTAAAGCTTCTATATGGCAAAGGACATAGCTAGCAAGTTAAATAGAAATCCCACAGAGTGGGAAAAGGTCTTCACTAGCCATACAACGGACAAAGGGCACATATCTAATATATATCAACAGCTAAAAAAATTGAATATCTCCAAAACTAATCTTCAAAGAAGCAACCATCCCAAAGACTTAAAGAGAGACTTCTCTGAAGAAGAAATAAGAATGGCCTATAGACACGAAGAAATGCTAGACATCTCTGGCCATAAAAGAAATGCAAACCTGGGCCAGGAGTTTGGCCTAGTGGTAGAGTGCTTGCCTAGCATGCACGAAGACCTGAGTTCAATTCCTTGGTACCACATACTTAGAAAAAAGCCGGAGTGGTGCTGAGGCTCAAGTGGTAGAGCTCTAGCCTTGAAAAAAATCCAAGGACAGTGCTCAGGCCCTGAGTTCAAGCCCAGAACTGGAAAAAAAAATGCAAAGCAAACAACTATGAGATTCGACTTCACTCCAGTTAGAATGGCCATGATCAAGAAATCTAATAAGAGATGCTGGTGGGGATGTGGTCAGGAGGGATTGCTAAAGCACTGTTGATGGGAGTTTAAACTTGTTCAACCACTATGGAAAGCAGTATGGCATTTCCTCAAAAGACTAAACATAGAGCTCCCCTATAACCCAGAAATTCCACTACTTAGCATTTACCCACTCGGCCAGAAACAAGGACATACTAAAGCCACTAGCACAACAATGTTCATTGCAGCACTATTTACCATAGCAAAGATATGGAACCAACCCAGATGCCGCTCAGTAGATGACTGGATCAAGAAAATATGGTACTTATATACAATGGAATTCTATGCTGCCATCAGAAAGAATGACATCACCCCATTTGTAGGGAAATGGAAAGACTTGGAAAAAATCATATTAAATGAAGCAAGCCAGACCAAAAGAATATAGGCCCAATGGTTTCCCTCATGTGTAATAGTACAAACCTGGACTCTCCTAGCAGAGGATTACAATAGCGCAACACCTAGGTATATAAGGCCATATAGGATGAGGCTAAATGAAAGAATCTCCAGGATATGGAAACAAGAGGTTTATCTTGAGTGATTGTTTTTCTTAATGTACTATGTTATTTCTCTTCTCTTTTGTTGCCCTTTGGTTAATCTCATATTGCTTCAGTATCAGACTTTGTTACCTGATATATTGTATATACATTTATTTGTTTATTTGAAATAGCAAAGGGAAGGGAGCGAAACAAGATTATTGGGAGGGGGTAGGGAAGGAAATGAGGACAAAAAAAATAAGAAGGGGTATCAATGTGTGAGAAGTAATGCACCTTCTATATGGCGAATATAACTGTAACTCCTCTATTCATTAGAATAAAAAGTTAAATAAAAAACTAAAAAATGAAAAAATATTAGTACAAAAATCTTACTTAGCCTATGATTGTAAATGTTTAAAACAGGTATCCTTGAGTATATACTATACATCATCCTTGGATAAGACAAAAAACTGTGCCCAAGAGTTTAATTTGAGCAGTGAGACCTAGTGAGCCTACGTTGTAAGGAACACATAATCTTCTTGACAAGTCAGGAGCAAATGTTCATGTACATTTTTGACCCCAAATAAAATTAAAAGATAACCACCTAAAATGTTTCAGTTATTAGAAAACTTCTCTATTATTTTTTGTTCAAGGTATAATGAAAAAGAAGAATATAGTGAAAAAAGAACAATTACTGAGTATGAGAAAATAATAGCATGGTGAAAAAATATTTTTTCAAAAAATAACTGCCATGTACAGTGCAAAAGTGGCTTGGTACATTTGTCAACCCTTTATTTTACCACCTTTATTCTGCAAAATCATAAAGTATGAAAACAGAAAGAAGGAAACATTTTAGAACGTGAAACTATTATAGTAGGAAGCATGAAATTAACCAATTTTATTAAGCAATAAACATAGGGATTGTAGAATCTCTAAGAAAAACACATTAATTAAAGAACTTGATATAAATGAACTTGCAGTTGAGAATGTTCATCTTCAAACAACCATGTGTAATAGCTGTGAGTCTGTCTTGATAACTAGATTGCCATTCAAGTAGTGACAAAGTTCTAGTTAGGAACCTACAACCTTCAAGTTAAAAGAAAATGTTATTGCTTTCATTTTTTAGTCTTTAATGATTCTGGAATACCATTTTAAGTTTACATGTACACAATTCCAAATTTACATGCGATTAAACATGTCAATCAGAAGTCAAGGGCCTAAATTAGGCTACTGTCTGCGCTGCTGACTAACTGATTGAAGAGGAACCCATAAAAATCCACCTCTGTTAGCCTCACTTTCATACCCATACTCTATAAAGTGAGTGTGATGGATAGATTATCTCTGATGGTAGTCCTCACAGGAGTTTGGTTGGCATATGATACTGTTTGTGTCCACATGTCTAGAATGGAGAATAATTTATTCTGTTTCTTCTAGGATTCTCATGGGAAAATTTGTTCATGATATAGCATGTAACTTTTTAAATGGATTAAAGCCTAAATACAAAGTGAGAAAATTCTTGCAATTCCTATTCGTGTATTGATAAACCAATAAACTATTAAATAACTAGGAGTATTGATTATACATCAGTTTCTAATGTTTATGTGGTAAGAATTTACCCAGATTATATAGTTACACACATTATAAGGAATTATATAAATAATAATATTTTGCCATAAGAAAATATGTATATGTTATATGTAGTGATATAATAAATATACTCATTAGAAAAATAATTCTTGGTATGTAATTATTTTTAGAACTCAATGGCTTTTGAAAACTAGCAATATTTTTCCTTCCAAACAAACCTCTTGTTTGCTCTAAATTGGCTTAATTGTTTTCTTTCTGAACCAAAATTGTACCAGAATAGTGCTACCTGTTTCCAGCAGTGACGCTGTAGCATTTTGTTGGCTGACAAGGAGGATGTAGTCTCTGTATTCAATAAGAACTGAATGGATAGAAGTAAGCCACCCTTAGGATAAAGAATATACTCCATGATTTTTTTCACATGGAAATCTGCTTAATAGCAATTTAATGAGGATTGACTTCACACCAGGCACTCTCAGACATCCTCTGATGTTTAGTGATGTAAAGACAAATGAGACAACTGAAGGGCTTCACAGGGTTGGGAGTGCAGAGGTAGAATGCTGAAAGGGTGACATTCATCAAGATGCATTGTACTCACACACTGACAGGTTCAATTGAAATTTCTTTGTACAACTACTTAAAGATTAAAAAAAAAAGTACAAGACAAATAAGACAACCTCCCTGTACTTGAGCTACTTGGCACTAGTCCTATTGACAATGATATCTTAGAATGAAGTCCCCAAGTACTGAAAACATAAAATCCATACTTCTGCATGTTGTTGGATTATAATCTAAATTAGAATAATACACAACATTCTTCCATCATGCCTATAGTTAAACTTTGTTTCATTCAAGCCCAGGTAATTACAATCACATTAATTATTGAAGAAGCTTTTTAGAAATACATTCTTAGGAACTAGGCTAGCCTACATGATCAAAACTAGCTATGGTCATAGGCCATCTCAACAAAGAAAAAGATATTGTCCTTGTATGTGGGATTTTTCTAATTTTATTAAGTAAAGACTGCTACCAAAGCTGATTTGAAGCAACTACCAATTTAACAAAGCAAATTATCTCACAAACTGTACTGGTTTTACCTAGCTTTAACAGACCACTAGATTTAAAAAAAATAAGCAAATAAGACTCTAGGTAGAATTGCCATATTAGGCAAAAATCTGTTGCCATTCAAAAGGAAAGAATGACAAACAGGCAGGAATGGCTTTAAAGAGAAATAGATGTTTGAGAACATTTCCTGGATTGATGTAAACTGGAGAAAGGAAGTATGAGATGACTTAACAAAAGAGGCAATAAAAGTTCAAGAAAGGTTACCCTGTTATCTGATATATTGTATATATGTTTATTTGTTTACTTGAAACAGGATAGGGGAGGGGGGAAACAAGATGAGGGGCAGAGGTGGGGGGAAGGAAATGGGGACCAAAACATGAGAAAGGGTATCAATGTTTGTGAAATAATGCACCTTCTATCTGGCAAATATAATGCAACCCTTCATTAATTACAATAAAATATATGAAAAAAGTTTAATAAAGGACAGTTCATATCATAATATGACCAAATTTTGGAAACAACACGATATAATTAGATTCATGGAAGGAGAGAGTCATGAGACAACAGGTAGATATGTCGAATCCAAGAGATGACAGTGTTAGCTTTAGACACTTGTATGTCATGTAAATAATTTCAGTAGGCATGGAAAACTCCACAACCTTGAAGAATGGAGTCACATGATGGAACTTATGTTAAAACAACTCCATTGAGCCAGGAGAGAGTATATTTTGCATGCAAAATTACAATGGTAACAAGAGGTAGGAAATCATTTAGGAGAGTCCTGCAGTATTTCATGAGTAAAAGTATGAACGTTCGGGGCTGGGAGTTTGACCTAGTGGTAGAGTGCTTGCTTAGCATCTACAAAATCCCAGGTCCAATTCCACAGTACCACATACGTAGAAAAAGCAAGAAATGGTGCTGGGTCAAGTGGTAGAGCTCTAACCTTGAGGAAATCCCAAGGACACTGCTCAGACCCTGAGTTCAAGCCCCAAGACTGGCAGAAAAAAAAATTAAAAATATGTTAGTTTAAGAAGAAACATCAATCATGGGATGCTTATGGAGATGATTAAGAGATTTTTTTAAGGCAATGAGGAAAAGCTATGTTAGTGATCATAATTTTTCAGAGCATAGGTTTATTTTCAATTTGCTATTATAAGCAGAAGCAGTGCAGGGTTTTGAACTCAGGGCTTTCTGCTTTTTAGGTAGATGCATTGTTGCTGAGCCACCCATACAGCTCCAATTTGCTTTTTCTTTCATTCTGGGATATGCTTGTTGGCAGATAGGAAATTGTGCAAAATGTTCCTCTGATTGAATTTCTATGTATTCTTGCTTCAGCTAACTGAAATTGAATTTGATTTTAGATGTAGGAACAAATCAAACGTGGGTGAAGGACATGAACGAGAGAACATATCTGAGTGTACATTTCTGACTAGTCTAGCATTTACCAAATTAGATATTTTATGGAAATCCAATGATCTTGCCAAACATATGGAAGCAGAGTGCTAATCTTACTTTCAGGGACATGTTTTATATAAGGAACAGCTATTCTTCAAAAGCTGATTGAGTATTGTGTGTGTATTTTTATATATATTTATCTTATCATCCATGTGTTTTTCCTATTGATTTTGAACTAACATTTGTACATTTCCAGTGCAATGATATGTTTACTTTCCATTTGAAGTTTACATACTGCCCCAGGGAAATATTGATATCAGCATAAATAAAAGGTTTCAGAGTTAGATACTTGGTATATATGTCTAGAGTGGCTTCTAGTACTAATAACAGTTTTATTGAAAGTTGCAGAAAGCCATTTTTAACACAAAGCATTTGGTATTTAATTTCCTTATGACATCTTCCCAGCCTCAAATGTAGCTGTTTCTTATAAGGACATACGTAGGGAAAAATGTCATGGGCATATAGACCTGCCTGGGAAACTGCCTTTCTGGCAGGATAATAACATTTATTGTTATTAGAAAGCAAGCAAATACAGATTTCTATTTAAGGAGCAAATTTCACACCCATTTGACTATTAGTTTGTAGTTGTAACAATATTAGAGTAATTAATATAGCAAAATAATAGACTACAATAGTCTTGAGCTGAGACCGTTAGGGTATGTCACTTTCTTTCTTCTCTCCCTTCCTCCCTCTATCTTCCTCCCTCCCTCCTCCATTCCTTCCTCCCTTCTCTCCTTTCTTCCTTCCTTCCTTTCTTCCATCTTTGCTACTCTCCTTTTCCCCTTTCCTCCTTCCCTCTTTGTGAAGTACCAGTACCAGTCCCTCCCAACGAAAGCCTTCATACATATGAACTACTTAGCTTTTTGATTAAATCATGCAACCTTATTTAACTGCACCTTGCAAGTGAACAAGAAGTAACCAGAGTCAAGAGTACATTCAAATTTTGAATCAAATGCTCTGTAACTTTTCAGAGACTCATCTCTTCACTAATCATATGAGGAAAACAGTGTTCAATTCGTACAGACTTTGACAAAACTTCACAAAAAAGAGTGGGGCATGTTCACCACAGGAGACTCAACCTGTTATTTTTCCATATATTTTTATTGTAATTAATAGAAGGGTTACATTATATTCACCAGATAGAAGGTGCATTACTTAGTAAACATTGATACCCTTTCTCATGTCTTAGTCCTCATGTCCCTCCCCCGATCCCACCCCTCATCTTGTTTTCCCCCTTCCCTATCTTATTTCAAATTCAACCTGTTATTTTATATAATAAGTGTAATGACTAAGAAATTTTATCCCAAACCAGAAGAATTTAGTTAGATTCTTGATATTTCCAAACAGCTCCCTTATTTTGTCTTGGCCATAAATTCCATTCTCTTCTTTGTGTATCCCTTATTGTTTAATCTTTCTTTGTTTTTTTTTTGGTCAATTCTGGGGCCTGAATATAGGTCCTAGGCACTGTCCCTGAGTGCTGTGTACTCTAAGATAGGAACCTATCACTTGAGCGACAGTACCATTTCCAATTTTAGTTAACTGGTGATGAGCTGCATAAACTTTCTTCTCTGGCTGGCTTTGAACCCCAACCCTAACATCTCAGCCTCTTGAGTAGCTAGGATTTACAAGCATGAGCCACCATTGACTAGCTTTCTTTCTTTGTTTTTCTTTTTTAATGAAGGCTGTATAAGCTATTTTAAAACAACGACATCCACTTTTGAGAATATTCTCTTTCAAATCCTTTCTGTTCTAGGCTTGTAATGGCACTGTCTCCAACCACATATGCAACATTTCAAAAACACACTGTCAATCTGCATATGAGATCTCATGAGAGGTAATAATTTCCAAGTTTTTTGCAAAGCATCAGAAGGAAGAAAAAAGTTAGGTTAACAAATGGACAGCCTTGCCAAGACAAACTGATCTTCAAGTGAAAAAAAAATGTATATAACAGCAACTGTTAGGAAGAAGCAATCCAGGGTATGGGTTTAAAAGCTGGACATCATTTTCTATGTATTTTGAAGAACAGTACAAACTCATAAAATGTTCTTTTTTGCTCACAGATGGAAACTCTTCCTGTCTCTAAGGTTGCCAACTTTCTCCTTTCCCCTTTCCAAACCAGTTCACTCTTTTCCCCTACCCCCACTACCCTAGGGCACTATGCCTTTCTAAACTAATTTTTCTTTTTTCCTCTGGAGTTATTTTCCTGTCCTGTCTTACTTTTCTTTGTTGTCTTGGGGAATTCTTTTAACATACCTCCAAAGAGCCAGGTAGTCCAAGAACAATACTCCCTTTTGTTTCCATAAACTCCATCCTCCATCCAAATAGTAGGGTCTAAACTATGTTAACATTCAGGTTTATGAACAGCATTGCTGGAGGGGGTCAGGGAGAAGAAAGATTTTCCAGAGAGATTTCAAGAGCACCCACAGCCATGAAGGTAAGGAGGGAGAGACAAGTCTTGGCTTTTTACCTCTGGCTCTATTTTAATCCTTCAGTCTTCGGTTTCAAGAAATGACACAATACTCCACTTCTCTGTCCCATACTTTCTTTTCTTTTTTTCCCCCTAACTTTTAACCTACTCTTGGAGCAAGGAAGTCTTCAGAATACAAAACTTTAACTTACAAAGGAAGTAGATATGACAAAAGAAGAGTTCTGTTTCCTTTAAGCGATGCTGCAGAGGGAAAGGCAAGTCCCAAGTTCCTTCCTCCCATGCCTTTATTCTCTCTTTTCTCCAAGACAAATGTCACCAGCTGACTTCTTCCTTGTTGGTCCTCTTTGTTGGGATGTGGAAAGTTCTGTTTTTTTTTTTTTTCCTAAGCCCCAAAGCACTTCATGATTCTCTAATGAGAAACATACCAGACAAAATGCAGTGCTGCATTTATACATTCAACTCTTCAAAAATGGTTTCATTTTACCATGCCCTTTTTGTTCATGTTAACTATAAATTATTTGAACACCAAGATTGGATCTTCTCATCTGTCTGCAACTTTTTAACACTGAACACACTGTTCTAAGCCTAAGCAATGCTCTATGAATCTTAATTAAATTAAACTAAGATTGTCATTTTTGCTCTGTTAGGTTTTGTGGATAACAAAAAATCCAAACCCATACTGTTAACCTCTCCATTTAAATTCCCACTTCATTAACAAATGCCCATTAAAGCATCAAGGCAGGCAAAAGTGTAAAGGCCTAGAAGTAGACAAGAGTGTAAATGTTGGTACTCAGTGCTGATCTTGCAATTGATGAAACGAAGCAGGAACTTTGTACACAGAGATGGATGCAGAATTAAAAAATATCCCATCCCACAAAGAGTCTATTTAGTTCAGGAATCTGAGATACCCCAATGCCTCCAACAATAAAGAATAATTCAAAGATCAAGGTCTTAATCCTAAAATCCAGTTACATCCTGTATCAGTACACATTTAAGAACTTAATTTCTTTCTAAGTTGTTTATATGCAACTTGAGATACTAATTACCAAAAAAATCAATGTATAATTAGTTGTGATATTTTCTAAGTAGTTTAAAAATCCTATCTTCATTGAAATAGATCCAAGATTTATTTTTGAAGCATTTTTGCCTGAGACAAACCAAAGGAAACAAGAAAGACTAAATCATGGAAAATAAACCACTTTCTATATAACTGTTTTACTCCTTCAATAGTATGTTACCTCAAGCATTGACTAAAGTTATTCTATCACAGAGTAAAGGATTTCCAAAGTAGTTCTTTTTGCTATCCAGTAAAATGACATTTTTAAACAGAAGACTAAGTTGAGTCATGCTGGCAGATTTCCAGGATTTGTTCTTGATGGTATTTATTAAAATTATATATGCTTACTCTGCGACGACCTCTTTTTTATTGTAATTAGTAAAAGGGTTACATGATATTTGCCAGATAGAAGGTGCATTAATTCACATACATTGATACCCTTTCACATGTCTTGGTACCCATTACCCTCCCCCCATCCGTCTTGGTTTTCCCCCCTTCCCTATCAAATTTCAAATAACCAAATACAAATAAATTCAATATATCAGATAACGAAGTGAGATACTATAACAATATGAGATAACCAAGGGACAGCAAAGGAGATGAGAGACAACATAGTACATTAAGGACAACAATCGTTCGTTATATGGCTTTTGTTTTGTGCTTCAATTCTTTTTTAAAGGCATTTGATTGCCTGAGGTTAGCACTTTAAATTCCCTTAAGTATGTCAAAAAGATGGCAATGCTATCATTTGTTAAGCACAAAGTGGACATCTCAACATTATTCATTCATGACTGCTCAGCGTTTAGGTACATTACGTAGAGGACAGAAATGGGTTAATTAAACTTGTTCTTTGCATTGGTAAACAGCTCCTTAAAATGACTGGAGAAGATTAAGATAGACTTTCACACTTAAAATGCTCCGAAGGACATTGAGCCTGGAAGGTAAATCGATCCAGAAGGTCGTTTATATGGAGACTGTTGGGTTCTAATGCAGCTCTTGAAAGGACTGTGACCACCACTTTTTGGCTGTTGGTAATTTACACCACACTTTCTTTGATGTAAAACTAATCCTATTTACCTCGCAATAACAGTTCAATAGGGAAGCCCATCTGCTATTTCAGATCATTCAGACAAATTATTATTGCACTACTTCAAGGAAGAGTTCATTCTTTGATAACATTTGACAGAGGGTTCTTAAGTATTTATTTCTAAAACTCTCTTTTCATAGTCTAAAATTTTTAAATCTCTCACTTTTAGAATAAGTAATGTAATATAGTGAAGTCATCAATTCAAATTTCTCTCCTCTCTCAACCATTTTCCTAAAATCACATGGGATCACAAACTTTTTCTCAGCTAACTATAAAAGGAATATATTTTGCCTTGTTCTTTCCTGAATTGCTCACAAACTCTTATTTTTAACTTAAAAAAAAAAAACACTGGCAGGACTGCTTGTATTTTTCCTAGCTACCTCCTATCTAAGGGTATAAATACTACTTTTTATTTTTGGTTGAACCAATGTTCTTTTATACACACACACACACACACACACACACACACACACACACACACATACATATATTGAACAAACTAAACGTGTTTAATTTGATCCCTTCTGAGCTTTCTGGTAAGAATTTATATACCAATGTCATGTGGAAATCTGAAGTCATTCAGTAATTCTGAAAGTCAGGCAGGTTGATAACAAGTTCCCATCCTTTTTAGAGGTTTCTTTTAATTACTTGCAGAGTAAACACAGCAACCTTTTGGGTTGTGTTCCTTCAATTAGTGTGATAGCAGAGTAGTGTTTACAGGACATTAGCTGCTCCTCTGTGATAGCTAGCAAGCTGCAGAAGTTACATCTGTAATTGGTTTTCTGATCCAACCTTAGCAAGCATCAAAGAATGAAGTTCATGGAAGGGATAAGCAGATTCAGTTACCGCCACAGGCTTCCTTCAAAGAGTGGTTTAATTTTGTGTCCGTAGATCAACTTCCCTTCCCCCAGCCCATTAAACTTCCCTTCCCCCAGCCCATTAAAGTATCTTGATTTATGATACAGTAGCTGAAACATTCTAGTAAAGTCAGACTTTTCTCTTGTCAGAAAATGTGGCTCTATATTCTAAGTAGTTCTGGTTTATTATTAAAGGAAGGATCAAGGAAATAACTTCTTAAAAAATTAACCACATTTAGTAATTAACATTTTCAATTAATATATTAATTTATTCAAAATATAGTTCAATATGTAGAGTGTTATTCATGAGATAAGAATGTTCCCTGACAATATCATAGTTCTTAGAATCTAAGTACATTCATAAACCACATAGTTTCTTCTAGTTAAATATACAGATAGTTGGTAAGAAACAAATAATATTTAAAGAGAGCAATAGCCATTTGTGTATACTAATGATGAACAGTTTTTCCATCAGTGTATAGCAGTAGCTTTGTTCGTGGTAGAAAGTCAAGTTCAGGGCCAGGGGGTGGCCTAGCGGTAGAGTGCTTGCCTAACCTGCAGGAAGCCTTTGGTTCCTCAGAAAAATCCGGAAGTGATGCTGTGATTCAAGTGGTAGTGCACTAGAATTGAGCAAAAGTGTGCAAGAACACTTTCCAAGCCTTGAGTTCAAGCCCCAGGACTGTGAAAAAAAGAGTCAAGTTTATTTAAAATGTTTTCTGTTGCTCTTCTAGGAGCAGACTGTGTGTCATTCCTCTCATATGTGGTTTGAGATGACCAGTTAACTAAATAAGAACATGACACAGACTCTTATCTTTGAACTTCAATGATTGTCAAACTTGTTTCCCATTTTGTACCTTATTTTTATTAAGGTATATATCATGGTTACAAAGCAATAACATCCTATGGGGAAATACCAAGTTAAATAAATCACAGAATCTGTTTCTAAGGAGTTTGTGGCTTAACAGGAGAACTCAACATGAAAGCAGATAACTGCAATATAGATGTTAATTATCGCTGTATGAACATTTAGGTTTGCAATTAGTCGTGTGTGTGTGTGTGTGTGTGTTCACGTGCATGCACAGGTGTGTGTTCATTTTATTGTGAGCTCCTTAGGCTCAATCACTGATTACAGATAAAATTGGTAAAAACACATTTTATAAAGGATCATCGAAGCACCAGCAGATCTTGACACTCTGAAATCAGAAATGCATCTTGGTCAATTAACAATCATTATCTGAGAAGACTAGAATCCTCCCATATGCAGAGTAAGTGTAGAAGGCAAAGGTGGTGTTTTGGACTCTGGGACAAAGGAAGAGTCCTGAACAGCCCTTCTCATATGCCTCCATAAGAGATGTTTCCTTTGAAATACAAGAATATCCTTGAACCTTGTAAGAAATACCTAAAAAAATTCAGGTTCAACTTATAATTTTTCATCTAACATGTATATTTTATTCTCCATAATTAGTTAGAGAGTAAGATATGTAATCCTAAATACTTTACTCTGTTGTTTATTAGCAAAGTTGAAAAGTTACAACCAAGATTTTGCTCTCACAATTTAACATTTCGAAGTTGCTGTCACATAAGTTCTGTTTTTTTCACGACATGATCAATCCATGAAAAATTGTGTTCGGAGAAACATTTTTCACAATAAAAGAGAAGTAGGAATAATTCAAGCATTCATGGATAGGTAAATTGAAAAAAAATGGAATATAGCATCAATAAAATACGATTGGCTCTAAAAGAGGAAGGGAATTCTGCTTCATGCTGTAAAATGATTTGATTTGAAAATCTTATGTGAAATAAGACAGTCTGAAAACAGAAACTATGTAATTCTACTTGCATAAAATATCTAACATGACAAAAGTTGTAAAGATAGAAAATAACAGGCAGTTACTAGAGCAATGGGGGGTGAGTTGGTATGGGTTAATGGAAACACAGTTTCAGATTTTCAAGATAATATTGTTCTGAAGAGCTGTATGATAACAATGTAAATAAAACACAACTAAACTCTAACTTTAAAAGCTGGTAGAAAACCTTGTGTGTGTTTCTTTTTTGTTGTATTAATTTCGCATAGTTGTGTGGGAATCCTGGGTCCTATGCACATTATGAAGCTATTTGTCACGAAACCACATCCCTAGCCTTTCTGTTATGTGTCTTTACCATAATAAAAGAATTTAAACATAGTCGAGTTACTGTTTCTGCTTGTTTAGACATCATTATGTCAGATATCTAGCTTTGAGAAACCTATAAAATGTGTAAATGTACTCAGGGAGAATTACATGATTACATAAGCAGTGTATGGCACAGGTTCCTCAGGCAAATTTTAAATGATACACAAAAAAATCTCAGTGTAAACAGACAGAACATAATAACTTCATTCTGACCTGGGAAATGACTCAGAAGAAATCACAAGACTCCATCTTTTCCATTACTCCATGATAACACTGTTGAAACATTTATTTTATTTTATTTTTTTATTGTAATTAATAAAAGGGTTACATGATATTTGCCAGATAGAAGGTGCATTAATTTACATATATTGATACCCTTTCACATGTCTAGGGTTGAAACTTTTTTATAAACAAAATATAAGCCTACCATAGCATATACAAATCTATATCACGCCTTACGTGTTTGGGGAAGACTTTTAAAAAGAGAGAGAGAGACAGACAGACAGAGGAAAGGAGAAGAGGGAGGAAAAGGTGAGAGAGAAGGAAGGAAAGTGGAAAATAAAACCCAGTACAACACTTCTCTCATTCTTGCAGAGCCCGTCATCTCAAAAGGTCTCAGTGCAAACGGCATGGAACACAAAAAAGATAAAGAAAGAAGCCAACTCTCTGAGATTTAATGTGTTGTTCTTGCAGCCCATATAGGTCATTCTGTACGAATGAGAACCAGACTCTTATTCATGCCACATTTTCCCCCCAGAGATTTATTTGGCTCTGGAGTAGAACTATAAGATATGCTTAAAATGATTGGTATTAATGTTGACTTTCAGACAGGCAAAGAAGTTTGAGATGTACTAGGGAAGCACTGGCCTGCGTTTCACCCCCACAGACATTACACTTGCCATTATATTTATGGAAGATCATGTTTGTTGCAGCATGCAAATCACTAACAGGAAATCTGGGGAAATATTCCAAGTCAGTCATGAACATACACTTATGGTGTCTGTTGAAATCATTTTAGATTAAGAACGAAAGGAAATGCAAGACAGTTAGCTGCTCTAAGAACAGTGTCTGTGAATATCATGAAGACAAATTCAGACATGTTCGCTTCTACCAATGGCCTAGCTGGTCCATAGAAACTGCTCAGAAATCCCCAAATTATTATCCTTTACATAGTCATCATTCCACTGAGGATAAAAGCAGGGCAAATGTTATGTAAAAGTTGGTTAATCATAAGTGGAAAGGAATGTCGGCCTTACAAAAAAGCAAGTCTTTAGTTAGAAAGCTATGAATGTGAGCACATCTTATACTGCGCTGAATAGAACTGTACTGAAAATAAGCACCTTTGCTTGAATTTGTCTTCTATGGAAACCTTCTTTGGCTATCTATACTTCATCTTCTTTTTATTTTGTTGTACTTTCTCTTTTCAAATCTATAGAAAATTGTTTCTTCCCCATAAGAAATACCAAATCATACTGTAGCTGTACTTTTTTCCTTTTGATGCAACGTCTTATCTTTTTCTGGGAAAACAAAGCATTTCGTTCACATTATCATTTGGCAGTTGTTTGATCTTGTCCCAAAAACATGCATGACTTCAACCCTAAAAACATGCATGACTCTCATAGCTGTAGACATTTAGAGGCACAAACACATCAGAGAAAAGGCAATTTTATCTGTTGTTTTTATGAAGCATTTTGAGACTTTTATAACCTCTGCTTGAATTTATGATTTTTATTTGTTTAGACAATATTTGAAGATATTTATATCTCAAATGACACTCATCAACATGTCAATAATTCAGCTGCAAAATGCTTGTCAAAAACTGGCACTTCGGGATGTTAGTATGATCATTAGCAATTTTCTGTCACTGTAGAGAATAATGAAGATAATTAACTAAGTAAGAGAAAAGGTTTGTTTTGACTCACAGTTCTGGAGTTTCTGATACATAATTGGCCAATCCATTGCTTTTAGATCTCTGGCAAGGAGACAGGATAAATAATAAGAATATGTGTTAGAGCAAAGCTGTCCAACTAAAGGCTGAGAAGTATAGAGGAACAAAAGAGTTGGACAACCATAATCCTCCAAGAACACATCCTGGGTATTGTGAAGACCTTCTCATTTCCTACTTCTTTCTCCACAAAAGCACCAAGATGGGGAGGGACCCTGCCATGAAGCTATAAGACTTGAGAGACACTTAAGAACTATGCTATAGCATTTTGATTGTAAAAGTATCTTTCTCCTACCCCTTTCATTCTCCCTCCACTCCTAATCTGATATCCAGATGCTTTCTAAGGTTTATTCTTAAATTTACAGAAATTAGCTGGGTGCTAGGAGCTCAAACCTGTATTTCTAACTACTCAGGAGGCTGAAATCTGATGTTCCCGGTTCAAAGCCAGGTAGGGTAGGAAAAATTCATGAGACTTTGTCTCCAATTAACCACCAGTAATCCAGAAGTGTTGCTGTGGCTCAAAGAGGAAGAGTGCTAGGGCTTAGCAGAAGAGCTCAAAGACAGTGTCCAAACCCCCCGTTCAAGTCCCACAATCAACAAAACAAAATAAAACAAAACAACACAGAAATTATAGAATCGACTTATTACAGAACAATATAATCTATTATAAATCTTGTAGTCAGTCCACTCAACAAGCAACTTCAAATGTCATTGCAGGGCCTTATCCTGTTATGTAAAGAGTAACTTGTGTCTGGACTGACCAGCAATTAGTGGCAATAATAATAAGACATTAGGCTAGCTATTTTTTTTTTTTGCCAGGACCTTGGGCTTTCTCAAGGCTAGAGCTCTACCACTAGAGCCACAGCACCACTTCTGGCTGTTTCTATATGTGGTACTGAGGAACTGAATCAGTATCTTTGTGCATGCTAGACAAGCACTCTACTGCTAGGCCAAACTCCCAGCCAAAACATTAGGATATCTTTTTAACATTTCACATTTATGCTCTTGTTTGACTTTTTATTCATAGCCACACTGCTAGTGAAATTGAACATGTGGTGAAAATCAAAATATTTAAATGCTTGCGGTTGCACACCTAGGTCACAAGAGAGGGTATGACTTCTGTATCTATCTGAGAATATCAATTCTGCCAGATCACAGATAAAACACACACACACACACACACACACACACACACACACACACACACACACACAGAGAAAGAGAGAGAGAGAGAGAGAGAGAGAGAGAGAGAGAGAGAGAGAGAGAGAGAGAGAGAAACTTCTCAATGACAGAAGCTTCTAATAGATGTAGAAAAGGGAATTCTTTTCAGTATGAACAAAATAACAAAATTGCATTGTTAGTCTTGTAAGCATAGAGTAGAAGTTATATTCAGAAATATAAAGTCATGGGCTGGGAGTTTGGCCTAGTAGTAGAGTGCTTGCCTAGCATGCACCAAGACCAGTTCAATTCCTGGAAGTGGTGCTGTGGCTCAAGTGCTAGTCTTGAGAAAGTTCAAGGATAGAACTTAGGCCCTGAGTTCAAGCCCCAGGATGGGCAAAATAAAAATAAAAATGAATAAAAAGAGAACAGAAAGTCACATGTATTCACTTATTTATTTAGGCAATATTGAAGATTGAATTCAAAGCCTTTCACTCACTCCATCACTTGAGCCAAACCCTTAGTCCTTTTATTACTGTGTTTTAGTATAGTCCTTTTAATATAGTGTTTAGATAGAGTCTCATGCTTTAACTCAGACCAGCCATGGACTTTAGTCATCCTACCTCAGCCTCTGGAAGAGCTGGGCTTGCACATGCTCAGCATTGTGGCTGATCAGAGGGACACATTTAATTCAAATCTTTCAGGATAAATTTGACTCTTAGAGAAAAAAAAATTCTACACTAGGTGAATGTGTTTAGACAGAGTAGATATAATTGGAAGATAGGACAACATAAACGTCCTCCCATCTTGACAGGAAGCCCTGAGAACATAGCATCTTTGTCTAAGAAGGCATAACTAGAATCTAATTGCTAAGAAGTTGCAGAAAATATAAATGGACATATATTCCTCAGAAAAGTTGGCCTGCACTCTTGAAAAAATATCAGTGCCATGGAAGAGAAAGGAATGCCCAGGAGCTGCTCCAGATTAAAGAAGACTAAACTAAAGGAACCCCATATCAAATATATATGTTATACAGAACAGTCTTAAGACAACCAGAAATAATTAAATCATCTCTAAGGAATGTAATAGTGACATCGGTGTTAATTTCCTGATATTGATACTTGTATTTGTTGTTTAGAAAAAGAAGGTTCTTGTTTTGAAATGAACTTTGAAGGATTTGAGAGACAGTGGCTTAAAATGTATGTATCAAAAAGATCCTGTTCCTGCTTTTAGACAGACAACACCATACTTCTGTAACACTCATGAGTATGGATCACACCCCACCAAGAGCCAGTTCTGTGACACACACTGATCCAGTGTCTGATAGTTTAATTCCTTTCTGACACTAATTAGATTGGTACAGATCCCATAGATTAAGAACTTCATACAAGAAGAATGCTTCCACTTCATATACCAACTGCAAATTCGGAGTTGTGAGCTGTGTTTTAGACTACTGGGCTACCAACTGGGTTCTCTGGTTTTCTCTTGAGGTTTCATGATTTGCAAGGACAGTTTTTCACAGAAGTCAAGGGAACTTTTCCTCATATTTACCCATTTTTTAAATAAAGAACATAGGTAAGCAACTAAGTAATAGAGATTGCTTAGGACTGCAGATGTGGAAGCATCATAGAACTTACCCTGTCTTCTCCAGCTTCACCAACCAATTAGCACTGTCACACGTTTGACATTCAGAAACCCTAAATCCCATAGTTCAGGGAACTTTATAAAAAGCTTCCCCTCTTAAGTGAGATGATCTTCGAGCATTCTTCCCTTCCTAGAATATGGGCTACAAGGCTGAAAGTTCTAAAATTTCTAATTATTTCTTGGTCTTGCTTCAATCAGGTGTCTGCTAAGAGTCAGTGCATTTGAATAAAAAGGACCTTTCTATCATTCAGAAAATTCAAAACTGCTATGAGTTTTGCTAGAGCAAAAATCAGGAAGTCAATATAACCATAGAAGTTAGAGAAATTAGAGCTAGTAACTCAATGGCTCAAAAAAATTCATAAAGTTCACAAATCTGAGTTTAGGCTAGGTAAAGAAGATGAAGACCAAATATTTATTAGATATTATAATACAGTACCAATCTGTCTCTGTGTGCTCATGTATGCATGTGTGTGTGTGTGTGTCTGTGTGTGTATGAGTTTGTATGTGCATATTGATGGAGTAAAGGAGAGGGTAGGGATAGAAGAAGCAAGTGTAGAAAATGATAATATTTGAGATATAGGACCCTCTAGGAATTCTTTTGTATAATTTTTCCAACTTTTATCTGAATCTGAAAATCAAAGCAAAAAAAAGCATGAGAAAAAAGGCTGAAATTGAGATTCAACTATGATTAATTTAAGGGCTCTGAAAAAATATAAACGAAATCATGGATTCATGTCTAAGCGTGGCATGAAGAACCAAAAACCAATGGTTCATCCCTCATCCACTAATTCTAACAATAGAATTAGAACACTAATTTTTCTATATATTAATAAACTTCATAACAATTCCATAATCTCTGTAGGCTCTTCCAGTGTTATTTTCCTAGTTTTGATCATGAGGGTAATGTGCATAAATTCCCCTTTACAATTTTCAACTAATCTATAATTATGCTAAAGTTTTTAATATACCGTTCTGACTTGCTCATAAAAGGAAAATATTTTTAAACCTTATAATAATATGAAAGAAGATTTTGCCCTCTGAAACACATTCATGATAATTTACTACCGAATTTTACATGTCATATAATATTTCTAATCATCACTTCCTATAACTTTTCTTCTTTAATATCCAAATATGTTTCATTCTGGATGTCTTTCAGATCTGATTGAAATTAAACTTTCAAAGCAATATAAACCAAATGGAAACTACAACCACACCATCACCAAGAACAGAAATCATGTGCCTGGAAAAGATAAAAAGGTTATTGAGGGCAAATCATTGTAATGTGGAACCAAAATACTGAAGTCAAATTAACATGGTCCAGGACAGCTTTAGAATGCTCTTCTCCTAAAGCATTATCTCTCAATATCCTTTGAGCTGTCTTCAATAAGGATTTAGACTTAAATAAACAGGAACATTGTTTCTGATAGCTAGTGGACATATCTCTGGGGTGACATTGTCCCCTCTTTTTTTTTTTTTACATTGTCCCCTCTTAAAGTGACTTCCTGAGAAAACCCTAGGATTCCCAAAGGATTTAGTTTGTTCCAGCCAACAAGAGCTCTTGTTCTTCAATGTCGATGTAAAGGTAGGTTGATAAAAGGCAATTAGAAAACCCAGGGATCAATTCTCCTTTCCAGATTTTTGTAAACTTCTCTGATTTGGTTCTAATTCCCGTGATTCCCATTTTCTGTTCTTTATTTCACCCCTCTAAAACTCTCAATCACCTTTGCAAAAATCAAGTTGACTTCTAATCACTCAATTTTTCTTCCTGTTGCAGCTGTTACTGTTTATTAAAATCTACCCATCTGGAAGCAGTGGCTCACACCTGTAATCCTAGCTACTCAGAAGGCTGAAATCTGAGGATTGTGATTCAAAACCAGCCCAGGCACTAAAGACCATGAGACTCATCTCCAATCAACCACTAGAAAACCAGAAGTGGTGCTGAGGTTCAAGGGGTAGGGTGGTAGCCTTGAGCTGAAGAGATCAGGGACATCGCCCAGGCTGAGAGTGCCAGCCCCAAGACTGACCAAAAAAAAAAAAAAAAGTTTATGGATTTTCTTTCTTGCTCCAACTGGCTTTGAATTATAGTCCTAATATTTCATCCTCTTCAGTAGTTAGGGCAATAGGTGACATGCAGATACTGATTACATTTTTGTTTGCTTGTTTAACTAATGTTTTCATTTCAATTTTTTCATAAAGATGATGTACAGAGATGTTACAGTTACACAAGTCATGTAATGCATACATATTTTTTCAACAGTGACATTCCTCCATTTCCTCACAGTTTTTCATCTCCTAACCCCTGGACCACACACCCCAATGGTCATTTCACATAGTGTGGCTGATTATTTAAAACCCACTCTTTGCTATATGCTTTCTTGCACATAGTTGTGCCAACTGATAAAAAAAAAGTCTCGGTGGTCACTCCATTGGCATCAGGAGGAATTTCCTATCTCCCTGAGGACCTCATCTGATCCCACATTCTAACAATTACAAACCTTAAACAAATCTCTTTCTTTGCTCTCTTTTGGATGGATCTGGATGAGGAATTCTCCTTACTTGCCTCAAAATTCCCCAGTAAGTGAGAAATAAAGCTTTCTCTACTGTTTAGCTATAAATTATATGTTGATATTCAACTCAGGCTCCTTGTATATGTATGGGAGAGGGGGATTCATTTTCTTTCTTGAGGTTGGTCACAACTTCAACTTTTGCATTTAAATACTTGTATTTTGGAAATTTCTTTTCAATTCATTTTATGTCATTACTGTGAAGAATACTTTGGCTTTCTAATAAATCCTAATGTGAAGACATAATATAAATATGCCAGTATATACTGTGACACAGGGAATCTAGTGTTGGCCATTTTATGCAGTCACCAGGCAAGTTTTTACTTTCATTCTCCATCATGCATGCCAAAGTTTCTGGTTTGTAAAAGTGTCTTGGAATGCTCTTCATGTGAAAATCACACATTTACAACAACACATTTCATGTGTATTTCTCCTAAAAGGAATATATATGTATATATATATATATATTTCTTTAGGGAACACAGTAATGCTTGCGAAAACAATATAAAATCTGTCATTATGTTATAGTTCCATTTATTATACTCATTCCTCATAAATGTTTTGCATTCATTACTGACTTTTGACTTTGGGTGTGATATAATGAAAACATAAAGTATGAACTGGTAGTTATAATTTTCAGCTCAAAAAGTTACTTTAATGTTATTTGAGAATAATATCCTTTTAATGAAAAGAAATAGTCAAGAAGTTAATATTTTAAAAGAAATATTAAAAATACATGCTGCCAGAAAAGCCAAAAATGTTCAAATTCTATTAGATGAAGATAAATAAACTTCTGCACATTCATTACTTTGGCAGTACCATAAATGCGTACTTGATTTTATTAAAGGAAAATAATCATACAAAGTAAGAAAGTAAGTTGAAAGGATAATTTTATGTAGAAATGTAAAAATGTTTAGTATTAATTGAAGTCTAGTAATAAAATCCACCAAGCCATATTCAAATATTAGAAATATCAGTTTCCTAAAACAGCATAATAAAACATCTACTGTAATGTTGTCCTTCAAAGTGGGAGAGAGTTTTAATGGTCTTTTTTTTTATAGATGAAAAAGTAAGTATAGGAACTTCTCTGTTTGACCACCAAAGTATGATGAAAATGTCCCAACTGAATATTTCAGTATTACTCTCTAGCATATTTATGTACCACCCATCTGTTTGATACTATCCATCTCAAAAAAAGCTAATAAAATTTGGTTTCTCCCCTCTGCATATTTATGTGGTAAGTAAAATGTTGCACATAGGGTACAACATAGGACGTCATGAAACATGTGTCTTCATGATGCTGGAAATCTTTGATGTTTTATGTTTTTCATTTTGGGCCAATTTCCAAGTGGCAGATTACTATTATTTACAATCTGTACAGCATAGAGAGTATATATAAAAAGGCAAGAATAATGTAAAAAGGATAGGCCTCCATGAGTAACTTCTGTTTATTCACTGATCATTGTATTAGATAGTTACTATTAACTTTAGATATCTGAAGATAAATAACATGGGAGGTACCTGGCAGGAGATAGAAATCAGAATGCACTATGAAATTTGATGAGACAAGTTCATGAGTAGAATTACAAAGTGGTCATTAGCTCGCAATTTTCTCATTTAAGGAATCTGAAGACATTTGAGTTGGACGCAGAAGAAAAGAAGGGAAGGAGAAGACAAGAAGATAATACATTTTGAGTGATTTAACCAAGACCCAGAAAGGAACAGGAGGGATTCTAGAAGGTAGAACAAACAATGGGAGAGACTCCTAACAGCTAGATGGCAGTGTATTGTGGGTTACATTGCATATCCTAGGGCCCAGAGGGAGCAATAAGCCATGAAGTTCCTTGTGGTTCATATGCCATATACTAGTGATATAGTAGTTATCATTTGTAACAAAAATCAGAAACCACTCCCTCTCAATACTCGACATAGAAAGATATTCATTATGACAAATACTGTATTTTTTGCAATCTATAGAAGGTATCAGATGTAAGTAAAGCTTTAGTATCTTAGAATCCTACTTATCAAAGAACAAACCCTGAGAACTGGTATCTCAGAGGATACCACATACCTATCACCACCTAATCTTTGATAAGGGGGCCAAAAAATAGGATGGCAGAAAGACAATCTCTTCAACAAATAGTGGTGGCCGAACTAGCTAAACACCTGTAGACAATTAAAGTTGGATCCTTATTCATCACCATACACCAGAGACAACTCCAAATGGATCAAAAACCTCAAGGTAAAAGCAAATATCCTGAAAATTTTACAGGAAGAAAAGGAGACACAGTTGGGTTCCTTGGCACAGGTTGAATACTTTTTTTCATATAATTTTTATTGTAATTAATTGAAGGGTTACATTACATTCGCCAGATGGAAGGTGCACTATTTCACATACATTGATACCCTTTCTCATGTCTTGGTCCCTATTTCCCTTCCCCTCCCCAACCCTCATCTTGTTTTCCCCCTTTATTATCCAATTTCAAATAACCAAATACGCATATATCCAACATATCAGATAACAAAGTGAAATACTGTAACAATATGAGATAATCAAGGGACAGAAAAAGTGATGAGAGATAACATAGTACATTAAGGACAACAATCACTCATTATATGGCTTTTGTTTCAATATCCTAGAGGTTCTTTCATTTAGCATCATACTGTATGGCCTTATGTATCTAGGTTTTGCTCTATTGCCAATCTCTGCTAGAAGAGTCCAAGGTTTCTACTGATTATGGCAAATGAGGGAGACTATTGGGCCTATGTTCCTTTGAGTCTGGTTTACTTCATTTCATATGATTTTTTCGAAGTCTTTCCATTTCCTTACAAATGGGGAGATGTCGTTCTTTCTGACAGCAGCATAGAATTCCATTGTGTATAAATACCACATCTTGTTGATCCACTCATCAACTGAGGGACATCTGGGTTAGTTCCATATCTTTGCTATGTAAACATCTTTGTGCTAGTGGATTTAGTATGTCCTTGTTTCTGGACAATTGGGTAAATGCCAACTAGTAGAATTGCTGGGTAGGGAAGCTCTGTGTTTAGTCTTTTGAGGAACTGCCATACTGCTTTCCACAGTGGTTGAACGAGTTTGCACTCCCACCAGAGTGTTGTAGTGATCCCTCCTGGCCACATCCCCTCCAGCATCTGTTGTTATTAGTTTTCTTGATCCTGGCCATTCTAACTGGAGTGAGGTGGAATCTTAGAGTTGTTTTGATTTGCATTTCTTTTATGACGAGAGATGTGGAGCATTTCCTGTGTCTATAGGCCATTCTTATTTCCTCTTCAAAGAAGACTCTCTGTAAGTGTTTGGCCCATCTTTTGATGGGATGGTTGTTTCTTTGGAGATTAGTTTTGGAGTGATTCAATTTTTTGAGCTATTGATCTATTTTAGATATGAGGCCTTTGTCCGTTGTATGGTTAGTGAAGACTTTCTCCCATTCTGTAGGCTTCCTAATTAATTTGCTAGCTATGTCCTTTGGCATACAAAAGCTCTGCAGTTTAATGCAGTCCCACTTATCCAGCCTAACTCTGATTTGTTGTGTTTCTTGATCCTTATGAAGAAAGTTTCTACCTGTGCCAAGGAGGCCTAGTGTGTCTCCTATTCCTTCTTGTAAAGTTTTCAGAGTGTCGGCTTTTACCTCCAGGTCTTTGATCTATTTGGAGTTAATTCTGGTGCAGGGTGACAAAGAAGGATCCAAATTTAGTTTTCTGCAGGTGCTTAACCAGTTCTGCTAGCACCACTTGTTGAAGAGGCTGTCTTTCTTCCATTCTATTTTTTTGGCTCCCTTGACAAAAATTAGTTGGCCATAGATCTGCGGTTTAATATATGGGTCCTCAGTTCTACTCCATTGGTCTTCAGGCCTGTTCTTGTGCCAGTACCAAGCTGTTCAGCCATTTTCAAGAAATCTAATAACAACAGATGCTGGCAGAGATGTGGCCAGAAGGGAATGTTTCTTTCTGCACAGTTGTTGGGAGTATAAACTTGTTCAACCACTCTGAAAAACAGTATTGTAGTTCCTCAAAAGACAAAACATAGATCTCCCTTACGACTCAGAAATTCTGCTCCTGGGCATTTACCCAATGTCCATAAACAAGGACATATTAAAACAACTAACACATTAATATTCATTGTAGCATTATTTACCTTAGCTAAGATATGAATTAACCCAGATGCCCCTCAGTTGAAGAATGAATCAAGAAAATATGGTATTTGTACACAGTGGAATTCTATAATGCCATCAGAAAGAATGACATTGTCCCATTTGTTAAGAAATGGAAAGGCTTGGGAAAAAAAATCATATCAATTAAAATAAGCCAGACACAAAGGAACATAGGCTCCATGGTTTCCCTCATCTGTAGTAATTAGTATAAATCTAGGATTCTCCTAGCAGAGGACCACAGTTGCTCAATATCACGACATTGGATGAGGCTAAGCGAAATGAACTGCAGGATATGGCAACAAGAGATTTATCTTTGTGATTTTTGTTCATAATATACTATGTGTTGTTATTTCTTTCCTCTTCTTTCCCCTTATGGTTTATCTCATGTTGTTATTGTATCTGACTTTGGTGATATAGTGTATGTACGTTTTATTTGTTTATTTGAAATAGGTAAGGGGAAAAAGAAGATAATTGGGAGGGGTGGGGAGAAGGAAAGTGGGAAAAAAATGGGATTGAGTATCAATGTTCAAGAAATAATATAACCACTGCCTCATGAATATAACTCTAACACCCTCTATACATTACCCTGAAATACAAGAAAAGGAAAAGTTAGAAGCTGAGCGCAAAGCTAGAAATTTCTGTTGATGTCCAAGAAGTTATATAACGGACACAAGCTGGCTACTAGAGTAATTTCATATTTCCATGATATTTCTTGCCAGCAACAGCATCCAAGACTTTCAGGAAAATATATTCCAGCCTTTCTTTCTTCCAAATACCACACATTTCATCTAATCCAGGATTCTAGCATCAAGAGAATGAAAAGCGCAACTTGGAATATTCTAAAATTTGCAAATGGAGAAAAGATATAAGGGTGGGCACTGAATTCACATAGCATATCCAGGAGAAATACTATCAAGAATGCTATGCAAAAATGCACATTTGAAGCTTTTCATCTCTTGTGGAGTCAATATAGAAATACACCTATAAAAACAAGCTATCATCACAAGATCATAAATTAAGGTAGAAAAGTTTTATGTGTACTTCCAACTTATGTGGTTATTTGCAATGTGGGAATTGCCAAAACTAGAGGACAAAAAGTAGAAATAGCTTTTCCACTTAATTGGAAAAATTAAATATGAAAGACATATTTCATATAGTCATATTTCAGATGACTTCGAAAGAGAGGAGGTTCTGGAAGCTCTCCAAAGAGCACAGGGGAGTTTCTTAGCAAACAAAAAGTAATAATTCATTTCAACCTTAAAGGTAGATGTGGTAGAATGGAGAAAAGGAGGTGAAGTTTGAGATAAAATGAAGTCATAAAAATAGCCTTGTCGGACTGGGAGTTTGGCCTAGTGGTAGAGTGCTTGCCTAGCATGCACGAAGACCCGAGTTCAATTCCTCAGTACCACATACACAGAAAAAAGCCGGAAGTGGTGCTGAGGCTCAAGCGGTAGAGCTCTAGCCTTGAAAAAGTCCAAGAACAGTGCTCAGGCCTTGAGCTCAAGCCCAGGACTGGCAAAAAAAAAAAAAATAGCCTTGTCTTATGAGTGTGAATGTTACTTGCAATGAAATAGAAAAACTAGACAATCCAGTGTAGACATGTTTCATAGTAGGTAGTAGCTAATGCTCCTGCTTAGGATGGGTGCATAATTAAAAACTGACCAATAGAGAAAATAGAGATCACCCTCTATGTCCGTTGGCACTGGGTCATTGAAATGGTGTCCTTGTCATTGATTGTAAGAATATGTCTTCTGGAGGAAATAACCAGTCTGGGTGAGCATAGGTAACTGGAGGCCAGTACAAGGTAGGCAGTAGTAAGTAGAAAGTTCTCACTGTGGAAGACCTCTTTTTGTACAGCAGAAAGTGTTTCAATTCCTAGGTTATGTTCATATGCATCTCTTATGCTTTCCTATGGAGATCCAGGGTTTTGTGATGAATGGATTGACCTCATAAGAAACTCCATACCAGGAAGTATAGGGCTTGGGTAGTAATGAGAAGAGAATATGTCATAAAATATACACCCATATTTATATATTAGTTCATGCATGGTCTCCCAGTGCCAGTCTCCAACGTTCTGTCTTTATGCCTCTGTCATCTCTGTCTCTGTGGATATACAATGTTAGTGTCCAGAAAGAGGAAGCTGAAATTTGGACACTAGAGTGACAAATAACCCTTAAACATCAGCCTGCTATGTCTCCCATAACTCAGAGAAGATCCAGAGACATTGTTATACCCTTTTGATTATAGCAAAAAAAAGGTCAGATCTATCCAAACACTTGGTTGATAAGAAAGGCTTGATAATCGTCTATAGAAATAGAAGAAGCAGAATCTGAGTTTATAGAGTTAGTATTCTTAGGAAGTCCCTAAAATGTCTTGACATGTGAGGTAGTTACTTCATGTGACTTTATTTATTTATTTTTCACTTTACCCATCACATCTTATATGCAATAGAACCATTCTCCTTCAGATGTTTGTATGAGTGGATGGGGAACCCCAAACTTGTGATGGGTACCCACCTGGGACATAATTACATACATTAACACAGACCAACTAGAGACTTGATGCTAATTCACTGTAGTTTTACCTCACATTATGGAAATGCTTGATAAAGACATTAATACTTAACTTTTTAAAGTGTTAGAACAGTGCTAGTCATGTTGCAGACAGTCTATATTGCATGAAATTTGTAATACTCAACATAATTCCATTTGAATGCTTCATTAAATTTCTGGAGCATCTACATAACTTATGAATCCAGATACACATTAAATCTTATTTTCCTGGAAGTGTGGCATATAATGTTCACAAAAGGTCATTGTAACAATGCTTTTCAATGTTTATATTTGACTTTGGCTTTGGTATCGGATGTTCGTGTCTCATTTCTTCTCATTTCTCAGTTCTTCTTGGAAGATATTATATAAAGAGCACTTTATATATTCAAAAGTAGCACTTTTGAATATTATTTGTATACCACATAGTGATAAGTTTGTAGTATGCGTTGCAAATGAAAATATGCCTGCTTCCACAAAGGAAACATGCACATCCCTGTGTGTTGTCCTCGCAAGGACCTGTCAGAAGATATTCCCATGCACTTGGTAAAACAGCATTAAAAAATGTTAAATACCATGCTTCTTGTGTCACAGTACTTCCTTTACAGAAGAAATGCTGATGTTGCTGCACAATCAGTGTCCCTCTACATAGACTTATCTTTCATTAAATGTGTTTACTCATTAAAATGTGTCTACTGAATTTCCACTATAGATAGGGCATTGTCTAGAAAACTAGATTTTGAATACAATATGCTACTGTGGCTAAGTGACACAAGGGAAGAAAAATATAGCTCTTAGATGTAAAGAGTATATACACACACATACATATATTACTAAATATATGTATGTATGCTGAAATCCCTTCCACTTAGCAAAAGAAGGCATTTTTTAAATCTTCAGAGTCAGAAAGGATTGGTAAAATTTAAATAGACAGAGATATGTATCAGCTTTGAGACAATGCCCAGGGAAGCATGAGCTTTCTTTTCTGGGAGTGAGGGACTATTTAGTTAGTGAGTAGGATACTGGCAGTGTAATTACAAATCCTTTTTTGTGATATTTGCAGGTGGCTGTTTTGTAGCTGTTCTTATATGGTAGTATGCCAACCATGCTATGTTGTGTATATATAATATTAATATAAAATATATTTATATCTTATTTATATTATATAATATACATGTATATACATAATTTATATATTATATATTTAGGGGCATACTTCATATTTTTAATTGATGCATAGATATAATTATTGTGGAGCTGGGAGTTTGAACTAGTGACAGAGTGCTTGCCTAGCATGTACGAAGTTTTGGGTTCAATTCCTCAGTACCACATACATAGAAAAAGCCTGAACTGGTGCTGTAATTCAGGTGGCAGAACTCTAGACTTAAGAAAGCCCAAGGACAGTGCTCAGGCCTTGAGTTCAAGCCATGGGACTGGCAAAAAAAAAAAAGTATGGTCCAGTGAGGCATCTCAATACACAAGTAGGAGGCGTCCTGAGCAGGTAAGTGTACCTGACATCTTCATCACTATGTTACTTATATTGGGAACATAAAACCCTCTGCTCTAGCTATGTTGACATATACAATTAACTGTTGTCAACAAGTGTTACCCTAGTGTGCTATAGAGCACATTAGGAACTGTTTTTTGCATTCAACTGCCCTCTGCAAACTAAGCGTCCTTCGTACATTCCTTCCTCTTCTAATCCTTTCCTGGGTTATGGTAACTGCTGTTCTCTCTACATCCCTGACACCATATTTTTGTGTGATGTCATTTGGTAAACATTTCAAAGTGGCTGAGCACAGCATCATTCAATATAAACCAGATAAGCCTATCTCATCTGAAAGGCTTTCCACGATAAAGTCATGAGTCAGTTAGCATCCCCACTGTATGCTGGGTCAGGGTCTAGGATAACATGAATCTGGCTTTTTTTTAACCACAGTCATCCCTTCACGGTGCTTGTTCTATGCTGAACTGAAATTGAGTCTTTGAGAAGAGTTTTAAGACAATGAGCAAATGTCTCTAGCATTAGATGGACTCTATGTCAGTCTGGTTCAACCCCTCCTTAACTGTATAGTTTTGAGGACATTTTCTGTTATTTTTTTTAATGGCAGCTCCTATCACATGGAATTATGAGGAAGTGAAGGAATATATGTAAAGCAACTGTTCCAGATGAAGAGCTCCAGGATGCTTTCTGTGGTGCTAGAATGTTGAACACTGATGGGGGAGATATTGCTGGTGAATGGTACTGGTGATACCGAAGGCATTGCAAATAGACATGGTACAGGCTCAGGACTCGCAGAGATAACTGGACCTACTTGAAAGCTCCCGTCATGGACTAACTCAAGTACTATTTTTTCTGAACATTGTTTTTCTGGTGACTATTCTATTACAGATAGCTCTAAAGACAAGCTTGAAATGCTGGGACCTTACCTCAGTGATAGAATATTTGTCCAACATGTGCAAGACTCGGTTTAATCTCCAGAATCATCCCCCACTCCCGCTCCCCCCCACACACACACTCAAGATTGGAACAAAGATCTATAAAAATATTCAGGAAAAGAGAATAATAATTAAGGATATTTGCCCCAGAATGGAAAGTTTCATTCTATTTTACTTCATGGCATCTACAAAGCATTTTCATTATCTCCATGACAGAAATTGATATGCTAGTACATCTTGCTAAACACCATCTCTTTCATCATTCTCATCTATACAACCTCATCCAGCCCCACTGTTTCCATTTTCACCTCTATCCATTGAATATTATGACTATATTCTTAACTTTTATTCAGTTTCATACAATTTTGCTTTAAAGATATAGCACAATGTAAACATATCCTTGTGATTAATATTTGGGTTATTTTTCATCTTCTGTCAACAGTATTACAGAGAACAAATTGTATATATGTTTTAAGAAATTGACAACCAATCCTAGGGTTGGGCTCAGGGCCTGAGCACTGTCCTTCGGTTTTTTCCTCAAGGCTACAGCTCTACCACTTGAGCCACAGCACCACTTCTGGCTTTTTTTCTGTGTATGTGGTACTGAGGAATCAAACCTGGGTCTTTGTGCATGCTAGGAAAATACTCTACCACTAGGCCAAACTCCCAGATCCCAACAACCAGTTTTTGAGGAAAAGTACTTAATACATCTCTTGCATGAGTAGTTTCTGAGACATGGGCAAACTTTTATTCCTTTTGTTATGACTTTTGAAAAGACAAGGAATATTCTAACCAGACAAAAAAAAAAACCATTATTTTCTGTTTCTCTTTGTAATAACATAGAATTCTCGCGAGCCATATACATCGCTGTAAGTTCAAGAAGCTTCAGAAAACAAGTTGGGACAAGTTTCTGGTCCCTGATATTGTCATTTGATATTAAATACTCAACATGTCCATTAATCTTTTAACTTAAGCCTTCCATAGGGAAAAGAGGGAAGCAACTAAATTTTGCACCCCAATTTTCTCAGCCATTTGGGAAATAAATGTTGGAAACAGGGACTCTTTTATATTCTCTTATACCTGAATCAGGAGACAATAAAATTATTTTTTATCATTTGTCCACGTGTTGTGTTAAATCACTATATTTTCTTTCAATGGTTATAAAACTAAGAATGATGGATGTAATATTTAGATATGATCTTTTGTAAACTAAAACTTTTGTCAGTATTAATTACATGGCCAAAATAGCACATTTTTTTCATTTAAATGGCTGAGAAATCACATGTGATAGAGTTCAAGAACATAAAGAATTCTTACATCAGTAACTTTACAATTCTAATATTTTTTGAAAAGTATAAATGTTTAGTAGGCTAACAGGCTGCCTATTCATGTTTAAAATGTTTTAAGGGACAACTTGTCATCTCTAGGATTTTTAGAAAAGTATCTCATAGCTCAAATGCTGTCTATCTACCCATTAATCACAGAACTAGTTATTTCTATGGTTCAAAGGCTTGAAAATTCAAGCATATTAGGACTAAAGTTGTTATTGTAACGTTCGGAGTATTAGGAAAGCCTCTTCCCATACCTTGAGGACAAGAAGTTTTAAGATTAAGAGAAAATTCTATATTTAAATTTTCATTTTATAGTATTGTTAAACTCAACTATAAGCTCCCCAATAGTAGGAATTTGTTTATATACTACATGCTACAATGGTAAAAGTGCAGTACACACTCAATAGTGTCTCAAATATTACACCTCTGTCCAAGGTCACATAATGAGAAAATTGGAAGCAGAATTGGAATGAGCCTCTAGATCACTGTAATCTCATGTTGAATTGTTTCTCAAGCTACCATCAATAGTTTCTGTTTTCTTTTCTTTTTTTACTTGAAGCATGATATTCACTAATATTTCACTTACCATTCAAATAATTCCGAGTATTTTTGCAAATACTGACAAACGTTTACTTTAAAATTCCTCTTCCAACTTTTATGTGGCTATCATCTTAAAAGTTGACATAGAATGACTCAATTCCAATAAATAATTACTAAAAACCTTAAATGTGGATTAAAAGCCAATTTGCAGTAATTACACAAAGTTGAATAATTTTAGATGACAAATTGAAGACAAAAATGGAAGAAAGGGTCAAAAGGAAGAAAAAGTAAAAGGATGAAAGAAAAGCTAGCTATTTATTTGGAGGAATCTGAGAAGCTTGACTCTTCTTTGAGAGATGCTACTGGGGATGTCAACAGAGTTAAGGAAAAAAAATTCAGGTGTTCACACGTGCCTGTCATTTAAATGAAAGATAAAATGCCTCCAGGGAAATGGAACAACTCATAGTAGAAAATGTGCAAGAAAGTCTCCAAAAGGAGAAATCAGGCTCATCAAAAATGTATAACATTCCCTTCCTTTTCTTTCCTTTGCTTTATCTGGCCTCAGAAATGTAAGGCCTGGAAGGAAAAGAAAAGTACTTTGATTTTCAGTTTCATAACAGATGTATAAATTGCTTGGAAATTGTTACTGCTGTTCTTACAACAAACAAAAGCAAAGTAAACTGAAAATAAATGACTTCTTTGAACTATCAGAGAATTGAGGTTGCTCGGTAAACGTCTATGCCGAAGTCCAGAGAGAAAGAATATAGAAAATCCCAGGCCAGCTCATTTCCTCTGGTTTGGAAGTCACTGGACCCATGAGACAATTTTTCCCCTGACCATGTAGTTAAATTTTGGAGGTCCAGTGTGTCCTGGCACCAGAGTGAGAAATTCTAAGTTTCCAGTCTTAGAAATTCACAAATGTGATTATGCCTCCAAGAACACTTCTGAAGAAGGAGAATGTTTACATTTTTCTGATATTTTTTACTCTTCTTACTGGATCACATGACTTCTTGGTCAATAAAACAAATTTCTGGGCCGGGAGTTTGGCCTAGTGGTTAAAGTGCTTGCCTAGCATGCATGAAGACCCGGGTTCGATTCCTCGGTACCACATACACAGAAAAAAGCCGGAAGTGGTGCTGAGGCTCAAGTGGTAGACCTCTAGTCTTGAGAAAGTCCAAGGACAGTGCTCAGGCCATGAGCTCAAGCCCAGGACTGGCAAAATAAATAAATAAATAAATAAATAAAATAAAACAAATTTCTATGCTGTCAGAGTTGTAACTTGGAAAACTTAAAGTTGTGGAATTTTATTTTAATGTGCCTAGAATTCACTATCTTCATGGTAAAAGGCTTGTCGACTTGACTGAGGAGTAGCATTAGCCCTAATGTTCTTCATTTGCAGGGACTAAAATCATGGAACTAACAAAGTATGTAATGAAAATGTATTTTTGTTTATTTAAAATTCATCGGCTGATAAGCTTTCCCGTAAAATATTGTAATATGACTAGAAAGCCCATCAACATATTCTATGTCCATATTTTCCCAAAAGGTAAGTTTCTCACATTACTAAATAGGTTCAGAGAGTGAGGAGCCAAAGCAAACTCCCTGTCTGTTTCTGGCAGCAGGCAAGGAAAAGTACCCATTTGGAAATATGTCTGAAGAGAATAACAAAGATCTTCTCTGTAGGGGAACAAGCTTGCTGAGGACCTTAATTGGCTTGGGGAAGAATAATTAAACATCTCTCACTATCCATAGCTTTCTTATGTTATTGAAAGAGAAAGTGGATGGAAAAGTTAATGAACTCTCACAGGGGCTTCTAAAACACTGAAGTCTCAAAGCACTTTACAGAAGACTTTGCAGATCCCAACTCTAACAGCAATGCTTTCGCATCATTACTGAATTGTAAATGGAAGAGACTCCATTTAAGAAGGAATTCATAGGAAAACAAAAGACAAAAAGTATAACTAGATGTGTTTAAACCTCTGGAAATGATATAAACACTAAACATTAAATGCAGCAGAATGCAAAAAAAAAAACCAAAAACACAAAAAGTTTACACTGACTTCTTGTTTACCTCAGTTCTTATTTTCTAATATATTACTAAAGGTTTATAAGCCATGGTAAAAGATAAGAACACAGGCTGGGAAAAAAACAACAACAACAACAAAAAAAGAAGTAAGCAGCAGAAACAGATTCAGACATGCCACTGATTATGGAATTGTCACTGATAAATTAAAATAGCTATGTTTAATATATTAAAAGTTCTCATAAAAATGGTTTAAATAAAAACAAATAGGAGATTTAAGCAGAGTGTTAGAAACTCCAAGAAGGCTCAAAAGCAAAGAAAAAAACCTCTGAACAATCAAAATACCATGACAACAATGAATAATTCTTTTAATGAGATTATTTATGAACTAGACTTGGTCAAGAAAGAAACAATTAGCTTGAAGCTATATCAGTAGAAAGTTGGCAAACTTTTCTACAAACATGAAAATAAAAAAGAACTATGAGATCATTTTAGAATATAGGATACGTGTAATTAAAATACTAAAGGAGAAGCAAAAGAGAATTAGAGCAGAAGAATTGTTTGAGAATTGGCTGAGAATTTTCCAAAATTAATGACAGCAGGGCGGGAAAAGTAGCCATTTAGAAATATGTCCAAAAGAAATAATAAAGATATTCTCTGTGGAGAGCAGAACAAGTTACACATCCAAGAAGCTGTAAAAGGAAGAAAAAAAATTTTCACAGACAAAATTCATTAGTCACCAGGACAACCACCTTACAAGATTTAATCAAAGAAGCACAAGGCTCTGAGTTCAAACTTCAGCACTGTCAAAAAATAAAATAAAGTAAAGAACAAACAATTCTTACAATGAGACACAATGAAATCTGGGGTGACAGGATAATATATTCAAAGGGCAGGATGAAATACTTGTCAGCTAAAGATCTTACATCCAGAAAAATCTAATTTGCACACTGAAGGAAAAATGTTATGACAAGAAAAACGGATAGGAAATGTGTTGGTAGCAAACTACCCTTAGAAGAAATGCTAAAGGGGAGAAAAACATGGGAAGGGGTAACAATGTTCAAAAAGTAATGTACCCACTACATGGTGAATGTAGCTGTATCCCATTTGTACATAACCCCAAACATAAAATAAAATAAAATTTAAAAAAAGGGCTAAAAAAGAAACAATTTAGGCTGAAAAAACAATGTTTTTAGGCAAGACACTAAATCCACATGAGGAACATTGAATACAGGTAAATATGTTACATAAGTGATTATTTCTTCCCAGCTTATTACCCAGTCTTGGGTGTTCTGGTACAGCTATAGAAAATAGACACAAGGATACCAACCCTAAGGGCAGGTGTAAAACAGAGGCTTAGTTGAAGAAAGAGTGCAGAAGAATCTGATTCCAGTTTGGTCCAGAATAAACTTTGCTAAAGCAAAATACTATGTTATCTCTCATCTCTTTTGCTGACCCTTGGTTATCCTATATTGTTACAGTATTTTACCTTGTTATCTGATATATTGTATATATGTTTATTTGGTATTTTGAAATAGGATAGGGAAGGTGGAAAACAAGATGAGGGGCGGGGTGGAGGGAGAGAAATGGGGACCAGAACATGAGAAAGGGTATCAGTGTTTGTGAAGTAATGCACCTTCTGTCTGGTGAATATAATGTAACCCTTCTACTAATTACACTAAAAATATATGAAAAAATAATACTTGATGAATGAAATACCATGAGAACTTCAACCACACAACAGCCAAAATGGCTGTAGAAGCATTAGAAAATTTGACATAAAGACAAAATAAAATGTGACTAGAAGTAGAAACAAACGACCAAAATCTTAAGAAAACAGGAGATGGATTCCTTTTCATTTTCAATTGATCCCTTCAAGGGCTGGAAATCATTGACATTTATTTTGAAGACCACATTTATCTAATTGTTTTAGGTTCATCAAGCATTTTATTTATTGTGAAATGGAGTTCCTCAATATCACCTTCTGAACAAATGTACATTGGTAATTATCTCTAAGTAATTGCAGATAAAACACAGAAACTATCTGAACAGGAGAAACATTTCATCCTCTTAGGTGTCTAAAGGATTTGTAAAGATACTCTGTTTCATATCCCCATGTTTTTACTATGTTAAAAGACTCATCCCCCCTATCTATATTTTTATAAAGATTTATCCAGCACAAAGCATATTTGTTTGGAGACATCCTCAGAGGCTTTTTGTTTGTTTGCTTCACAACAATGAAGGTAGAGCCTTTGGATCCTTGAAATGTTTTACTCCTAGAGACAGTCTTCACACAATTTTCCCTCATAGCTTTTTATTTCAAGCTCATATCTACTATGGAAAACAAGAATCTCCTTTGTCTTCTGAACATGCTTGTATGTACGCGTGCACTCACATGCATTTTAATTTTCTTGGAAGAGTCAACCAGCAGTGATTGATCTTTTCAGATCCACTAATGAAGAACAGTGCTTGGACATCTGCACTTCATATGTCATATGCAAGAATTTAAGCCAAAGTTCTTGGTGAAGAGCAGCCAAAGGTGTCCTAAAGGCCTGAGAATAATTTATGCACAAAGTGTATGGATTTCTTGAGGGGATCACAAAACAGCCACTCTGTACATTATTATGAAAGTACATTGAATTCATCATGAGAACTTGCATTTAGGAAAGGGACTGGGAGCCTGGGAAATGCAGTTCCACATAAAGTGCATGCCTAACAAGCGTGAGGCCCTGTGCTTCATCCACACCAAAAAGAAAAATGAAAAACAAGCACACACAAAAACACCCCAAAACCAAAATTTAAAATCCCCACATAAAAATGATATTGCCTAGCATTATATTTAAATTAGCCAACCACCGGTGGCTCATACCTAAAATCCTAAGTACTGAGAATGCTGAGAGCTGAGGTTTAAGGTTCCAAGTCAAGATCTGTTCAAAGCAGAAAAGACTGTGAAACTCTTATCTCTAATTAGCCATCAAAAAGTCAGAAGTGCATCTGTGGCTTAATTGATAGAGTGCTATCCTTGAACAAAAAAGCCAGTGACAATGCCCAGGCCCTGAGTTCAAGCTCTAGGACTGGCAAATAATAGTAATAAGCAACAACAACAACAACAGTTGCTTTTCACATCATGGGGATATCCGGCCAGCCTAATAATCATGTAATCTTAAGTCTCCCTCCCTGTCCAGCTATCTGTTTACAGATGGCATTAATTCTTAACACCTTTTTAAAAAAAATATTTGCCTGATAGACTTGCTGTGATAACTAGTGGGAAAAAGCATATGTAAGTTACATGCTTTTAAATTTTTGAGTGTGTAGTTCTAGCAGTTGAACCCAGAACCTCATACCATTTTAAGCCACTCCCATATCCCTTTGGTTCTCATTTTGGCTTTAAGACATGGCTTACCCAGGATCACAACAGATTGCAGAGAGACTTGATAAATGGGACTACCTAAAAATAAAAAGTTTCTGCACAGATAAAAGCATAGCCACTAAAGTAGAAAGATAGCCAACCAACTGGGAAAAGATATTTACCAATAATACATCAGTATCTACAGGGAACTCAAGAAACTACTCCCTCCCAAACCCACCAAACCAAGGGCAAGGGAACTAAAGAGAGACTTATCAAAAGAAGAGGTTAAGACAGCAGAAAAACATATGAGAAAATGCTCATCATCCATGGTCATAATGGAAGTGCAAATAAAACCAACCCTAAGATACCACCTTACCCCAATTAGAATTGCCAAGATTTGGAACTCGGACAATAACTGCTGGGCTGTGGAGAATAAGGAACCCTACTGCACTGCTGGTGGGATTGTAAGCAAGTTCAGCCACTCTGGAAAGCAGTTTGGAGGTTTCTTAAAGAACTGAAAATTGACCTTCCCTACGATCCCGCCATACCACTTCTGGGCATCTATCCTGAACATCATAACCCAAGATATGATAAGGATACCTGCTTAGCTATGTTAATCTCTGCACTATTCACAACAGCCAGGCAATGGAAACAATCCAGATGCCCTACTGCACATGAATGGATACAAAAAATGTGATATATATATATATATATATATATATATATATATACAATGGAATTCTACACAGCCAACAGATAAGATAAAATAATAGCATTCACAGGGAAGTGGATGAATCTAGAGCGAACCATGTTGAGTGAGACAAGTCAAGACCAAAGGAACAAAAGGCACATGGTATCCTTAATATGTGGTGATTAGATCCATACAATACAAGAGCGAGGAGCCTAATTTTAATTATGTTCTAAAATTGAAGTGCCAGTGATTATATATAGAGATTCCCTTCTTGAATACTTGTTTAACTATGTCATTTGAAATATGATGTAAAAATCAATGTTAATTTTTTCCATTTTTTTATTGTAATTAATAGAAGGGTTACATCATATTTGCCAGATAGAAGGTAAATTAATTCACATACATTGATACCCTTTCAAGACATGGCCTACCTAATCCCTAACCATGCCTGGAAAGGCATCATCCAGCCTATACTTACCTGTAACTAGGAAGACCCATGTACTTAACTCTTAATTCCAGCATTTTTCTCTTCAACAAGGAGAGAGGAGTGAAACTGGAGGGAAACCAGACAACATGATAATCTGACGATTAGACTGGGAAGAAAAAACGTTTATGGACAAAGTGGTTATCCAACAGTATCAAATATTTCTTACAAGAAAAAAAAGTTCAAGCCTGCTCAAACCTGATCAATGATTATTTGGGTTAGCAATGTAGAGATCATTGATGATCTTTGACAAAGTGGTTTTATAAAAAGAGAACAGTGGTTGGGCACCAGTGCCTCCTAGCTGCTCAGGAGGTTGAGATCTGAGGATCCCCGTTCAAAGCCAGCTCAGGCACAGAAGTCCTGAGACTCTTATCTCCAATTAACCACCAGAAAACCAGAAGCGGCACAGTGGCTCAATATGGTAGAGCACTGGCCTTGAGCTGAAGAGCTCAGGGGCAGTGCCCAGGCCCAGAGTTCAAGCCCCACTGACCAAAAGAAAAGAAAAGAACAGTAAACTAAATTTGAATATGTTTAAAAAGAGTAAAAGAGGGGAAATTTCATCAGGTACCAGAGAAATATAGAAGATTGAGAAAGACATGAATATGTGTCCATTTAAAGCTTGACCATTTCTCATGTTGTCATTTTTTGTCTTATCACACTCAGTAATGTAGATTACAGGTTTGATGTGAGCAGAGATAAAAATTAACCAATGTTGTAATTTCATGCTCAACATTATAAAGTGACTGAATATATTCCCATGTGTAACAAATGTGGTAACGAAAACAAGAAGGATTCATGATTTCACAGATCTGGAGAATGAAAGTCCAGATCATATCCCTGTACTGTGAACTGGTTTCAGCAGGATCCTGTTCCCTCTTGAGACTCTAGAGAGAAAACAGTTACAGGGTCTTTCACATCCTGAGAACTCTGGTGTCATATCATGTCTGCATCCTCCAGCTCTGCCACTGAGATCACATTGCTTTCACTTCTGTGTGCTAAACCTTCCCTGCTTTCCTGTTACAAGGATACATGGATCCCATGGGAAATTCAAGATGACCTCTTGGTCTCACACTTCTCAATGGTATCATTTCTCTAAAGTCCTTTCTCTTTTTCTTACCTTTTGGAACACAAGGTAACATTCAAAAGTATAAAAAATTAGAGTACAGGTAGCTTTGGCAAGTCACTATTCAGCTCACCAACTGACAACATGAAAAGGGAGCAGAAGATGAGCTGAAGGGAGAGATTAAAGTGATTGACTGGGATTTTAACCTTCTACAGAGCTGTTGTTGTAGACTGAGTGAACTGTAATGATAGGAAGAGATGATCAAGAAATATTAACTGATGAAATAGAAATCATAGTACTCTGTATGTGTGGTTAATGAACAAAAGGTTACTAGAGGGAAATTAAAAATAAAAACAGAGACTAAATAGTAAGAAAGAACAGGTTCAAGTATACTGAAATGGTAATGGCTTAAGATAGAAGTAGACAGAGAAATTTAAATAGAAGTAGTAGGTAAAAGATAAAATGTAATAGTGAGAGTTACACTGTTTACTCTTTATGGGAAATTTTTCTATGCATGTGGAACCCTCTATTATAAATTCATCCTATCCTTCAGATAACTAAATAATGGCTCTTGAAGGTCAAAATGTCAACATTCAATCGTCATTGAAATATCTATATCTATATCTAATGTTCATATTCTTAGGCACAATGTGGCCAACCTGGTAACACCAACATGGATATAAGTTCATCTTCTCTGTTAGAACTTCATGATGCTCTAAGATCTATCAAGTTGTCTATTAATGTTGATTTTTTTCCTTTTTCTCTGTACACCTGTGTTTTTCAAGGCTTGCATCCTCGGTTTATTACTTTCTGTCACCTTTCTTGCTGTTGTGCTGTCATCTGTCACTTACTTTTGTTGTTAGTGCTCTTTTAGGCTCCTACATTTCAATTTGTACTTTATCAGATGTCTTAGGATAGGGCAAACAGAGAGGCAACCTAATTATAATTGTGTTCTCAAAATGAGAACTGTGATTCGGAATGAGATACTGTGCTTCTGAATAAAATTTACAGGCTACAAAACATGTGCAGAGATAGTCTATCTTCTATGGTTATTTCTTATGTTTAGGTGCCTTATAGATGTTGGCAAATTTGCTATTAGATATTCATATGCCGTATGCATGAATATCAATAAATCTCCATAAAATGTAAAAAAAACTGTATTTCAATGTTTATGGACAATATTCAGAAAGACAACGTGTATCCGTTAGGGCCCTGTCCAGAAACAGATGGCTCATACAAAATGGTTGTTTGCTAGGATCGTTTTTATAGACGACTATTCACAAAGGTAATGGCAGGATTTGGGAAAAGCAAGAGACAATATAGTAACCTAGATTTTGGGAGAGACAGTTATTTCCAGGACTAAATCTGAAGAGTCCACTGTAAGTAGAGTACCGCCTGAGAGGGGCTATGTTCACTCTTATACTCCCAGTCTTCTCAAGGACACCTGGCAGGACAAATGCCACATTCACGGAAAATCACACTCAGTCAGTGGCAAAGAGAGATCACTAATCTGGCTTGTATTGGTTTCTCAAGGGTAGAAAGATGGTACCACTAGGGAGATATGAAATAGCCAAGGAAAGAAAACATCCACCATAGTTATATAATGAAATCTCATTCCGCCTCAGCAAAAGAGCATCGGAATATAATACCACATGTAGTAACTTAACTAATACCATTTTCTAGTAATATATCCAAATAATATTAGTATTATAGCATATCATCCCTTTTGAAGGTTCCTATAAATAATCCCCAAAACATAGAAACCATCTCAAAAAGAAGGCTACAACAAAATACTTTGTTGATGTTAATCCTTACTTCAAGGAGGTAAAATATAGAGTATTCTTTTAGCATTCAAAAACTTGAGAAAACACCAAACAGACCCAACAGACTGCTTTTATTTTGATTAGCAATTTACTATAAGGACTTAATGAAGAGTGTTTCCATTTCGGATCAAATAAGACAGGAGATGCTTATTGGAGAAAACACGTTATTAGGCAAAACCTTTGAATGCCAGTCTGTATTAGAAAAAAATAAATAAATAGGCCATTGTCATCATTAAGTTCTTGTAAAGAATTATACTATTCTATGCAGAAAATCCATAGGTAGGTTTGTTTTTTTTCTTTGTGTGTGTGTGTGTGTGTGTGTGTGTGTGTGTGTGTGTGTGTGTGTGTGTATGTGTATGTGTTGATCCTGAGACTGGGACTTGAACTGAGAAACTAAGCATTATCCCTGGGCTTTTATGCTCAAGTCTAATGCTTTATCCCATGAGGCACAGCTCCATTTCCCGATTTTTCTTAGCAAATAATTGTAGTTAAGGATCTCATGGACTTTTCTGCCAGGCTAGTTTTGAGTCTTGCACAATCCTTTGATCTTAGTCTCCTGAGAAGCTAGGATCATAGAAGTGAGCCACCGATGCTTAGTTAGTTCAGTTATTATTAAGATAGAAAAAGCTAATGGAAGAATTTCAGGTAAACAATAGAATATTAAAACAAAATGAGAAGAATTTATTTTAAAAATTATCAAAGAAAACCATATTTCTTAGAAATTCAGAAGCCTGAGATCAGTACGAATTATTTACATTTGTATTTGTGTCCTCAGTGCTGGCTTCTCAATCCTGAAGGGAATAATCGCCCTCTGATAATCCCAGGTATACTTAAGTAAAATATTATTCTTATAGTCAGTGGAAATTGTCTACATTCTTTTTCTCTGTATGTGTGATAATGCCTCCAAACCCAAGGCAGAATGACCTCGAAGGAATACTGAAATACGAGGAAAAACAAAGAAATAATGAAATCTCACTATCTATGAGGAGACAGCTATTTTTGTAGTTCCAAACTTACAGACTTCACTTATTACAGAAGTCTCCATCTTCTGTAACTGAATAATTTTGTTTAGATTTCTTATGCCATTGTGTAAGCATAAACCCATTGGTGCTAAGTGAACTTAAATACTTAGTGGTTAGCCTTTTACTGGCTAGACTTCACAGACAGATCAAAGATGATGGCTCATGTTACTTTTGTGTTCAAGAACGGTGTTGCTACATTGGAAAGCAGAAATGCATATAACACAACATGCAAACGTCACAGAACTTAATGATCATTCTTATGTGCATCTGTTATGCATTAATCCCCGGGGAAATGCTGTCCTAAAGAGAACATCAATTGGAGGAGGAAAGCAGGGAGTTAATAACATAATAATATCTAAAAGAAGCAAATATATAAAATGTTTTAGAATATAAAGGAAAAATCCCTAATTCTGTCTGTAAGGGAGTATACCAAGTACTTCATTCAGAGGAGACTACAAGCAGACTTTTAGAGGGTGAATAAGCCAGTGGGAAGAAAGCATGTGAGACACAGAGGAAAGTATATGAGGAAGCAGCAGGTTCAGGGTAGAAAAAGATGATTTTATGTGATAAGTAGGAAGTTTAATATTAACTCATCATGTTTTTTAAACAATTGCCAAATTGCTATGCCCTTAAGCAACTATGTTGATATTGAGAAAGAAAAACATTTATCTGGAACAGAGACACTTGCACCAATAAATAGGTCACTCTTTGTTTTTAGAGAAAGGGATAACTTTCCATATTGTTTTACATTGGGATGGTGCTAATTGGAAGTATCAGAGAACTGTTAACAACAACAAAGAAAACACTAGAAACACTGAGCAAATCACAAGTAATGCTCTCCAACTATGTTAACAGAGAGAGAGATAGAAACAGAGAGAGAGAGAATGATTGAGGAAGCAAAGAAATATATTTATGTATACTAATATCAAATACTAAAATTAAAGTTTCAGGCTAATTAAAATTATGTTTTATTATTGTGGCACAATTGCAAGGAAAATAGCATATATGTACATATATAAACTATAATTACAAGACAAGATCTCATGGGGTACTAAATGTTGTGCAAATATATTTACTGTTTACATATATAAGTATATACATACATGTACATGTGTATATGTAGTCAGTAAGTAAATAGACATTCACTTGTCTTTTAAAAATAAAATAATAAAACAATAACCACCAAAAAGGATATAGGTAATTAATTTTATAAGAAAAGCAATTTCCTAAGTATATCTTGTCTCATACATTAAGGTCACCCCTTGCTAGTAATAGCCAAGAATTAATTTTTATTTGGAGACAGTTCCATTCATGATATTTTAGTCATGTGTGTCATTAAAGTTTCTTTTCTTTCCCTTCTTTCTTTATTTCTTTTTCTTTTTCTTCCCAGCCCTGGGGCTTGAACTCAGGGCCTAAGCACTGCCCTTGGGTTTTCCTCAAGTCTAAAATTCTACCACTGAAAACAAAGCACCAATTCCGACTTTTCTATTTATGTAGTACCCAGGAATCAAATCTGGGTCTTTGTGCAGGCTAGATAAGCAATCTACAACTAGGCCAAGCTCTCTGCCCCAGAGTTCCTTTTCTTTCTTTTTTTTACTAATAAAAAAATTGTATTTACTTAGAAGCATTCAGAATGTCAACAGCTGCTACTTTTTTTGCAATTACAGAGTGATAGTCAGTTAACAGAACAACAATTATTTCGTATAAGCTGTGTCAGACAACTGAAGATGAAAAAAACTACTGTCCCATATATAACTAATTTGTGCTGTGCACCAACAAGAACCTGCTTTAAATATCCATGCCAATTTACAACTCCCATACTGTACCAGGCAAGGTCAGTGGCTATTGAAAAGACCACCAGGACAGGGCTATCTAAAGACACATTCAGTAGTGTGTTAACTATACAAAAAAAGAGACTGTACAGTTTAAAAACAAATATTACATAGCCTTACATTTCAATTTTTTTTCTTTAAAAAGAGTGAGTTGTGTACCGGGGGGTTAAATGCTTTATAGACAAGAAAAAAAACTGCGCTAGAACCAACGTATTCATCATCATCCTCTTCATCTTCCTCTTCTCCTCATCCTCTTCATCTTCCTCCTCTTCCTTCTTTTTCTTGCTCTTCGGCCTTCACAACCCCCCCTTTTTTTTTGCTGCCTCAGGCTTTCCTTTAGCTCGGTAGGCAGCAATACTTTTTTCGTATTTTTCCTTCAGCTCAGCAGCCTTCTTCTCCTCAGGCTGCTCGTCCTCTGCAGCCATGTTGTTCCACGTCTCTCCCAGGTTTTTTGCAACATCACCAATAGACAAGCCAGGATGCTCCTGTTTGATTTTAGGGCGATATTCAGAACAGAACAAGAAGAAGGCTGAAGGAGGCCTCTTGGGTGCCTGGGGATCCTTGAACTTCTTCCCTTTAGGAGGGAATTGGGTTTTCATTTCTCTTTCATAAGGAGCCTTGTCCGCCTTGGCCATGTCTTCAAATTTCCCTTTCTCTTTAGCAGACGGAGTCTTCCACCTCTCTGAGCACTTCTTGGAAAACTCTGAAAATCAACTGAAGCATCCGGGTTCTTCTTCTTGTGCTCCTCCCGGCAAGTTTGCACAAAGAATGCATCTGATGACATTTTGCTTCTCAGCTTCTTAGGATCTTCTTTGCCCATGTTTAGTTTTTCTCTGCAAGGCACAGAGTCGCTTGGTGCCTGTCCGGCTCTCACTTGCCCCTGCACTGTCTCTATGGAGCTCAATGTACTGCAATGGCTATGTTCCAGAGTTCCTTTTCTTATAATAAATTTTTAACTGTTGCCTCCCACTAAAATGATTCACATGGTGAATCTAGGTCTAGCTGGGGCCTCACTATGAATGCTAAAAATAATTGAAAATAGATTAAATTAAAAAAGAGAAAAGGAGGAAAGACCAAATTCAATCAGAGCATAGAAGGTGTTTCATAAAGAGTAATATTAAGTTCCCCGCATGGTGGCTCACCCTGTAATCCTGGCTACTTAGGAGGCTGAGATCTGAGGATCAAGGTTCAAAGCTAGCCAGGGCACTAAAGTCTGTGGGACTCTTACCTTCAATTAACCACCAGAAAACCAAAAGCGGCATTGCAGCTCAAGGGGTAGGGCAGTAGCCTTGAACTGAAGAGCTCAGTGTCAGGGCCCAGGCCCAGAGTTCAAGCCCCACTACTGAAGGATGTGTGCATGAGGGGAAAGTAATACGAAAGAGAAGGAATGATTATTGTTGTTCTTAATGTACTATGTTATTTCTCATCTCTTTTTTGCCTCTTGGTTAATCTCACATTGTTAGAGTATCTGACCTTGTTATCTGGTATATTGTATATATGTTTATTTGAAATATGAAAGGGAAGGGGGGAAACAAGATATGGGGAGGGGTATGGGGAGGGAAATGAGGACAAAAACATGAGAAGGGGCATCAATGTGTGAGAAGTAATGCACCTTCTATTTGGCAAATGTAACTGTACCCCGTCTATTAATTACAATAAAAAAGAAAAAAAGAGAGAAATGTTCAAGAAGTAATGTACCCAGTACCTGATGAATGTAACTGTAACCCCTTTGTATGAAAATAAAATAATTTTTTTAAAAAACCAAAAAAAAAAAAAAGAATTGTTGAAAAACTGTGGTGGTCAAGTTTTTCCATCTATCTATCTATCTATCTATCTATCTATCTATCTATCTATGTTTTTTTTTCCACTCCTGGGCTTGGGCTCAGGGCTTGAGCACTGTCCCTGGATTTTCTCAAGGCTAGGGCTCTACCACTTGAGCCACAGCACCACTTCTGGCTTTTTGCTATGTATATGGTACCGAGGAATCGAACCCGGGTCTTCATGCATGCTAGGCAAGCACTCTACCACTAGGCCAAACTCCCGGCCTCTTTCCATATATTTTTATTGAAATTAGTAGAAGGGTTACATTATATTCACCAGCTAGAAGGTGTATTACTTCACAAACATTGATACCCTTTCTCATGTCTTGGTCCCCATTTCTTTTGCCAGTCCTGGGCATGAACTCAGGGCCTAAGCACTGTCCTTGGACTTTCTCAAGGTTAGATCTCTACCACTTTAGCCACAGTACCACTTCTGACTTTTTTCTATGTATGTGGTACAGAGGAATGGAACCCAGGTCTTTGTGCATTCTAGGCAAGCACTTTACCACTAGGCCAAACTCCCACCCATAGATGTCAAGTTTTTAGAAACAGCATTATTGACAAAATTCAATTTCAAAATATGATATTCCATCATACTCTAGCTAATTAACATCAATGACAGTGGGTCAAACCAACAATGCTTGAATTAGGCAGCTAGAAGTTATATTATGTCTAAATTACCAATTCCAAATAGAATCTTCATATGGTCAGACATATCGTGCATAAAAATAGCATGGCTATTCTGTCACTTCTCCTGCTACCATGAAAGACTAACTGAGGAAAACAAAAATGAGGAAGATTTATTTAGGCTCCAACTTATAAGAGGTCTCAATCCATCATGGTCAGGAAGATGTGGCAGAGCAGAAAGGCTCATAGCAAATTCATCAGGAAGGGGAGAAAGGAGAGGGGGTGGGAAAAGAAGGGGAGAGGGAGAATGACTGCTCTTAGTACTCACTCTTCTTTTCCTTGTTATTCTATCTGGACTTCTACTCCACTGAAGAAGCCTGCCTTTAACATTCATAATGGTTCTGTATTTCTTAGTTATTCACTGGGAAACACTTCAACAGACTTGCCAGTAGAGTTAGGTATTAATCCTATAGTCATTTCTCAAGTTGACAAGGTAAACCACCATCAGTAACCATCCCTTTCACATTTGATAATTGAGCATATCTCTCTTTAAACCATAACAATCTATCCAGCATGCCTAAAAGGCTTATGTCCATCTCACGATGCAAAAATGCATTCAGTCTTTCTCCAAAAATTGCCATAGTTTCAACGGTTCAATTTTTTCTGACACTTGTGGCAAAGTCTCAGCTGTGAGCTCTTTTAAAATAAGAAAGTTATATGACTTAATGTAACCAAGATCATAACTAAAGTAGGCAAACATTATATCCTGTAGTTTGGTGTGTAGCATATGTGTGAGGCACACAGTGGCATTTGATGTGAACTCTCAGGACTGAATGAAGCCATGTCCATTGGCCATATAACCTACATGGCTCACCACTTTGACTTAACTCAGTAATTGCAGTTTTCTTAGGCAGACATTCCCTTGCTCTTGAGTCTCTAACTACTTGCATCTCTTTTGTATGGTTGGCTTCACTTCCAAAACCAAACTCATAAGTGCCTCAAGGGATACTTACAGAGGTTCTAACCTAGGGACTCTAAACTCAGCCTCTTAGATCTTTTCCTGAAATCTAGGTGGCAGCTTTCCTAACTCATTAATGGTTGCATTCTGCCTTCAGGCAAAACCAGTCTGTAGTAGGTCATTTTGGTCTACTGATAATGGGGGTTGCCCTGGCAATCATTCAATGAAATAAATTCTGAAGAGACAGTTCCTGCCTGGTGGGATCATAGTCTCCTAGAAGAATTTTCTTTTTGCTCCCACCCACCCAGAAACATTCTTTCTAAGGAAAGTGTCGAGTACTCTTTCATAGGCTCCTGAGCCTTTCAGTAGGTGGAGTCCCAATAATTCCTTCGATTCCCCAAAGGCTGTTTGCCTATTCGAAAGTATTGGCTTCTTGAAAATGGTGATAAAATATCTTCAGAAACCAAGCCCTTCTTAGCTTCAATGTCATGTAGGCTTTTGTGACCAAGCTGCAAGTTTTCCAAGTCTTTCTGCTCTGCTTTCATGCACCCAGCTCTCACCTGGTTAGAAGCAGCTAATAATGATCACGTCACACCTTGAATGCTGGGTTGCCTTAAGATTTCCTTTGCCAAATTAATTAGGCTGTCAACTTTAAATTTAATGTTCCTTAAAATTTTCAGGGCTTGGACAAAATGCAGTGAAGTCTCTTACTGGAACTTAAGCTGTGTATTTGAACTCAGGACTGCCACACCTCAGCTCTTCATACTTGGGTCATTTTTAAAACCATATAATATCTAAGATCTCCCTTTTGGCTCCAGCTTTCCTTGACAGAGATATTCTCTGGTTTATTATCTCCAGCTTTTCTTGACAGAGAGATTTTCTGGTTTATTATCTCCTGGAACCTGGAAAGACAGGTTCATGCCACTATGTTCATTTGTTTATTTATTTTTCCTGTTGACATGAGATCTCAGGGACATGATGGGCTGGGTGATGGGCTGGGCTGGACTTCAACTGTGATTCTGCTGATACTCATCTCTGGGTGGCTGGGAGTAGAGGTGTGAACCACTGGCATCTGGCCCATGAGCCAGTCTTTATTCTCTCCATCGTCACCAGCAATGGCATTTGATGTGATCGTACAAGCTCCCTCCAACCTATCTCCAAACTTCTCCTAATTCCTCCCACAAGCCAGTTCCAAAGGCCTCTGAATTCACTATACTATAAGAAAAGGTTAGCAATGAACTTACTTCTCTAATATCAATTTCTTGTGTTAATCAGACTTTCCCTTGCTGTGACTAAAATAACTGAGCAAAATAATCGAAGGGTGGAATTGATTTATTCTGGCTCAAAACTTCAGAGGTTTCCATTTATCCTGGTAGGGAGAGTACAGGAGAACAGGATAATTCACCTGGTGGTATAATTCATAGTGGTAAGAAACCAAGAGAGAATGACTACATTTAGGGCTTTCTTCTTTTTTATTTTTTGTTTCTTCTTTTATCTAGCCTATAGAATGGTGCTACCCATATTTAGGGAAAGTCTTTGTCTTTTAATCATTCTGGAAATAGATTTACCTAAGACCATTCTTTTCTAATTTCCTTCTCAACCCCAGAAAGCCCACAAATAAGTTTACCCATCCCACTAGTCCTTAAAGAGAAAGATGGACTATTAACAAGTGTTCTAGTAAAAGGTTGCATAAAATAGAGTCCTCATGTCATGTTTCTGTTCACAGGAATAATGTTTATATACACATCTACACATACTCTTCTCCAAACAACCCATGCCACACACATACACACACACAGATTCAAACTCCAACTCCCTAACTAAAAAGAGCAGCTTAAAATCAAATAGATCAGCTGGTTACGCTGGGAGATGCATCTCCAATTAGCCACTCAAAAGCCAGAAGTGGAGTTATGTTTCAATAGGCTAGCACTCTTGATAGCCTTAAGCAAAAAAACAAAACAAAACAAAAGGAAAAACATTAAGGAATAGGCTAAGGCAACAAATTTAAGCCCCAGAACCTGGAGAGAAAAATAAAATAAAATAAATTACATTATTTTAATTAAATCTGACAGCTAAAGAGCCATTTGATTAAATAGATATTCATAATAATCAAAAACATATCATCATTCTCTGTATTTCATTTGTTCTCTGAATTTCGAAGGTACAATTGGCTTAAAAATTGTGATGAGCCTTTTTTTGTTGTTTTCATGAGAGATGTGTTCATGAAATGTAATGATGACGTCTCCACAATCTTTTGGCACTATCCAGTATTATCACACTTCTAGAAATAAATAGTAGAAACAGTCATGAAAGATACTCAATAAAAAGAAAGTCTCTTAGGATCCAATTTGTGTGGTACTGGGGAAAATGCCCAGAAGGTCTGCAAACAATGGGCAGTACAGACAGTGTTCAGAATAACAGCATATTTGAAAGGAAAAAAAAGTCTATGAAAAAAGACTTTTGTGGATACAATACCAAAATCCTAACATAAGAGCCTCAAAAATGATTGAAAAGAAACCTCTATGTTGTGGTTATAGCAAATTTTATTGATAAGAGAAAATTTAGTGCATGGAAGATGTAGCTTTTGAAGAGCAGAAATATTTCACCAAGGATGTCTAATGCCTTTCTTCCTTTCATGGAGTGATTTTAAAGGGCAGATACAGGTATTCAACTGAAAAAAATAAGTTCAGTACTTCTAGTTTACTTTAAAATGCAATTTTTCCACTAAGATTCTTTATTGGAACAAACACTTTGCTGTCATTTCATGGAAAAATAAGTGGTTTTACTTAACTTACAAGGAAAAAAAATAGAAAAATAATTATAGCATCATTTGTGGATATATCAAAATTATGTCTACTATTTTATAAAAGAAATCCTAATAAGTGGTTTGGAGAATTCTTTTTAAAGCCATTCTGTATAGATTTATTATCTCCTAGTACTCGTTTCTTCCATGTGCATAATGCTCTGAAAGATTAAAATTCATACTAGTGTAGTTTGATGTCAGCTCCGAAGTTTAAATAGCAATTAAATTTTTATATTGATGGTAATGGTATGAGTCAGGGAATTTATTGAACCTACATTTTTACATTTTATTTTTTATTTTTATTTATTTTTGTTATTGGGGAAATATATAGAGGGGTTACAGTTTCATTTGTCACATAGTAGGTGCATTACTTCTCACATATTGATACCCCTTCTCATGTTTTTGCCCTCTTTTCCCTCTCCCAACCCCTCCCAATTATCTTGTTTTCCCCCTTCCCTTTCCTATTTCAAATAAACAAATAAACATGTATACAATGTGCCAGGTGACAAAGTCAGATACAGCAACAATATGAGATTAATCAAAGGGCAAAAAAATAGAAGAGAAATGATATAGTACATTAAGAACAATAATCACTCAAGATAAACTCTTGTTTCCATATCCTAGAGATCCTTTCATTTAGTCTCATCCTATATGACCTTATGACCTAGGCTTTGTCCTACTGCAATCCTCTGTTAAGAGAGTCCTAGATGTGTACTAATTATTACAAATGAGGGAAACTATTGAGACAATGTTCCTTTGGGTCTGGCTTACTTCACTTAATATGATTTTTTTTAAGTCTTTCTATTTCCTTACAAATGGGGTGATGTTAATCTTTCTGACAGCAGCATAGAATTCCATTGTGTATAAACACCACATCTTGTTGATCCAATTATCTACTGAGGGGCACATCTGGGTTGGTTCCATATCTTTGCTATGGTAAATAGTCCTGCAATGAACATCATTGTGCTAGTGGCTTTAGTATGTCTTTGTTTCTGGATGATTGGGTAAATGCCAAGTAGTGGAATTGCTGGGTCATAGGGGAGCTCTATGTTTAGTCTTTAGAGGAAGTGCCATACTGCTTTCCATAGTGGTTGAACAAATTTGCACTCTCACCAACAGTGTCTTAGTGATCCCTCCTGGCCATATCCCAGTCACTCTCTGTTGTTATTAGATTTCTTGATCATGGTCATTCTAACTGGTGTGAGGTAGAATCTTAGAGTTGTTTTAATTTGCATTTCTTTTATGGCCAGAGATGTCAAGCATTTCTTCATGTATTTATAGGCCATTCTTACTTCCTCTTTAGAGTAGTCTCTCTTTAAGTTTTTAGCCACATTTTAATGGGATAGTTGTTTCTTTCAAGATTTATTTTGGAGTAATTCAATTATTTTAGTTGTTGATATATTTTAGATATGAGGTCTGTGTGTTGTATGGCTAGTGAAGATCTTATCCCACTCTGTAAGATTTCTATTTAACTTGCAAGCTATGTCATTTGCCATACAGAACCTCTGCATCTTAATGCAGTCCCTTTTGTCCAAGCTATCTTTAATTTGTTGTGTTTGAGGGTCTTTGTTTAGAAATTTTTGACCTGTGCCAAGGAGACCTAGTATATCTCCTATTCCTTCTTGTAAAGTTTTCAGTGTATCTGCTTTTACCTCAAGGTCTTTGATCCATTTGGAATTAATCCTGGTGCAGGGTAACATATAAGGATCCAACTTTAGATTTCTGCAGGTCCTTAACCAGTTCTACCAACACTTGTTGAGAGGCTGTCTTTCTTCCATTCTGTTTTTTTTTTAACTCCCTTATCAATGATTAGGTGGCCATATGTGTATGGTTGATTTCTGGCTCTTCAGTTCTTTTCCGATGGTCCTCAGGCCTTTTCTTGTACCAGTACCAAGCTGCTTTGGTTACTATAGTTCTATAATAGTATCTAAAGTTTGATTCTTTTTGCTAAGGATTGTTTTTGCTATATGGAGTCTTTTATTATTCCATATGAAATTTTGGATTGCTTCTTCTATTTACTTAAAGAATGACATTGGGATATTGATGGGAATTGCATTGAATTTGTAGATAGCTCTTGGCAGGATTGCCATTTTCAAGATGTGAATTCTTCCAATCCACCAACATATTAGGTTTTTCCACTTCCTCAATTCTGCTTTATTTCCTTTTTCAGGTTTTTAAGTTTCCATCATAAAGGTCCTTTACATTCTGAGTTAATACCTAAGTACTTTATTTTTTTTGAGGCAATTGCAAAAGGAATTGCTTTCCTAATTTCTGCCTAGCTCTTCTCATTGTTGGCATATAGGAAAGCAGTTAATTTTGTGGGTTAATTTTATAACCTTGCCAGTTTCGAATCAGCTCAAGCAACTAGGGAGTGGATTCTATATGTTTATTGCAGAATTGTGTCATCGGCAAAGAGGGAAAGTTTCACTTCCTCTTTCCCTATTTGGATGCATCTGCTTTTAAACCTTCAAAATGCACTTAAAATCTACTTTTATGTTAAGAAAACTAGTAACGAAAGCAACTTTATGTTTGAGTAAGATGTTCATGGCGTAGTTTCTGGTGGTCCTCTCACGGTTCTGGTAGTTTTGTCAACACATGGAGGTTTGTCCAGAGGGATTACAATTAAACGAAAATAGACAAAAACATTGACCACAATGCTAAGTGTAATCCAGACAAGAACTTTCCTCTCCTACTAAATGAAAATAAGAAAATTTCACGAAAGTGATAAAACAATTGTGCCTCCATAGAACCATTGATTAAAGGGCAAATATAGGATTGAGGTGGACAAAAATAATTTTTAGACACATTTTGCATTTATGTGTGTATGTATGCATAATTGTGTGTGTGTGTGTGTGTGTGTGTGTGTGTGTGTGTGTGTGTGTTAGTTCTTAGGTTTGAACTCAGGGCCTGAGGGCTGTCTCTTTCTTTTTTATTTTTATCTTTTGCCCAAGGCTAGCTAGTTCTCCACCACTTGAACCATAACTACATTTTGGGCTTTTTGATGGTGCACTGGACATAGGAGTTTCACAGAGTGTACTTCCAGTGCTGATTTGGATCTAGGATCCTTAGATGTCAGTTTCCTGAGCAGTGAGGACTATAGGTATGAACCCCTAGCACCTGTCTAGATACATTTTAAAGATACTTTTTCCCCAAACATTTTACCATGCTTCAAAGCAAGTGTCTTTATCTAAAAGTAGAAGTAGGCTGACATTTATCCTGAGTTAGGACTGAAAGAGTACAGTATTAAACTAATTTAAATGTCAAAACATGTTGTTTTTGATGATGTGAAGTCACCTTAACTCACCTTCTCTGAGTTTTTCTTTTTGAAAGGTCATAATGAATAACGCTTAATAGTTACTATACAGAGCTGCAAGAGAGTTGTAGAATGTTAGAACTAGTACACTTAGTGGAGCTCTGCCTTCCGTTACAAACCTTTGTTATCTGGAATTTGTAAGTTGACTATGCACCTCAGGCAGAAACTAAGGCTAGACATACTTCTGAAAACCCTGATACATTTTTTAGTCCATGTAAACTACAAAGATGATATGAATACAGGATATTTAAACCAAAATATAGCTTGGCTTTACACACATTTAAACATACTAAAATAAACCAGAAATGTCCTGGCCATTTCTAAATTCAGAGAACATGAAAAGAACACATAGTTTTAGGCCACTGGCCAAACACTATGGTCTGATTTTGTCCAAAATCTGTCTTCTGTCATGATTATGCAGACAGTATGGAAAGCATTCGAAAGTTTTCAGAAACAGAAGGCCAAATATCTAAAAAGTTGAAGATTTATAAACTGCTTGTCATTGAATTGTTACATATGTTTTTTAATATTCATGTAAAATAGCTAAAGCTGTTTGCTTTACCTTTGACTAATGTTCTTTTCTTCTCATCGTTTCCTTAATGAGAAGCTTTTTCAATAGTACTTTCTATTATAGAAAACAATGTAATGTGCAGTATTTGAATTTTACCCTAAAAGGAAACAACTTGCTACATTCTATTCATTATTACAAATGAAGCAAATGGGTAAATATTTTACTCAAGATCACATGGAAGGAAGATAGCACCTCTCTTGTCTTGAATCATCTTTATTTCCACAGAGTTCCAACCTCATTCTTCTTTCCCAGCCTGACTTCTTCTACTTGTAAGCATATTTCTCTCTAGGTAGGTGCTACCTGTGGCAGTTCAAACCTTCAGGTGACAGAAGGCATGGTCTAGAGACTTACTGGTTGCCAGAATTTTGTGGGGAAGGTTAGGGTGGACTAGCAGGCCTTGTAGTAGAGAGTAAGAGGTAGATGCCAGCAGTGTTTACTTCTACTGCACTATGGCACTATGTTCTGAACCAGGGCCTTGAGCTTGCTAGGAAATTGCTCCTATCAATTGAACAATTGAAGCATATCCCCATTACTTCTAACTTTTGTTTCTCAGGTAGAACTTTCCACTTTTTTGCCCATAATTTTTACTCTCAGACTGTGATTCTCTACCTTTGATTGTTGTATAGCTGGGATTATACACATTCCTCACCATGCCTAACATTTTTTTTTGCCAGTCCTGGGCTTGAGCTCAGGGCCTGAGCACTGTCCTTGGAATTTCTCAATGCTAACAGTCTACTTGAGCATCAGCACCACTTCTGGCTTTTTTTTTTCCTATGTATGTGAGACCAAGGAATCAAACCCAGGTCTTCATGCATGCCAGGCAGGCACTCTACCACTAGGACAAACTCCCAGCCCATGCCTAACATTTTTTAAGATAGCATCTTGTTAACTGTTTTTTCCAGGGCTGGCTTCCAACTGTGATCCTCCTATCTCCTCTTAGGTGTAGGGACTACAAGTGTGAGCCACTGTACCCCAGATTACTCTAAAATATCTTTTATCCTTGAGTAAATACCCATCCTGACATACACAAATAATATCTCTAAGAAATTTGTTCACTTTCTTTACTAAGTAATTTTTCTTCCTGCAGTCCATTGTTAAGCAACAAATGCATAACATTCTATGTGTGTAGGGAGAGGTGAGGCATGAGTAAATGGTCAGAGCTATTAAAGTACATTTATTCAAATTGCATTTAACTTTTAGCTTGATGTAAAAAGTTGATTGAGTTGAAAGTGTGTTTGCACAGTAATGAATAAGACCTCTTCTGAACGAACATTATGAAAGTTGATTTATTCATTAAACTTAGCCTCTTGAGTACCCACATCAATGCTTTTAGCTTTTAAAATAAATGATATCAGTTATTAGCATTAATTTAATATTGCTAAAACATAGTCCTTGTTTATGATTAATGTATGCTTAACCTAGATGTGTGCAATTAATTGCTCTTCATATTTAAGATTGTTAGGTCTATAGTTATGGTTCCATTCACATGCAATTTCTATAGCTTTAAAAAATCTAAACCAGAAAAGGAAATGGGAAATAGAAGTAACAATATAAGTGTCATCCCCAATCATACTTTTTATTTTGTTTACTTTTATTGAGATAAGGTCTCACTATGATGCCCAGGATGGCCTCGAACTCATGATCCAGTTTGTTGTGGTTCTTGGAAATTTCTAAGCCTGAATTCCTTATCTGTCATATGGACATAATACTGTAGGCCTCTTTGTGTTTGCTTTTAGATCAGTAGAATAAATGATCAGTGACAGTTGGTTATATTATTATATATAATCAAGAGATTGTACCAAACTTTGTAAGAATGCAAGGTGGGAAAGATGTAATTACTAAATGGGTAAGTTGTCTATTGCTGATGCAACACCTTGCCAGAAATTCATTGTCTTAAAAGAACACTGTTTACTCTTTTGTAGTCCTCAAGGTCCAAGTCTGTTGGTCATTTCACAGGGCTGGGTTTCTACCTTCAGGCTGTAGAGGAGAATCTGTTTTCTTATTCATTGAGGCTGTTAACTGAATGCATACCCTTGCAGTTGTGGGACTCAGGGGACTGTTTTTGGAGGGTTTTTTGTTTGTTTGTTTGTAGCCTAAGCATCATTTAAAGCTTCAAGCGCTTTCTTCCTACCTTGGCTCTCTGTCTTTTCTCCCATCACTAGAAGGAACAATGTCAGTTTGAGCATCTCCTCAATTAAATCTCCTGGCTGTCTAGTGAAGTCTCTCATCTCTGAAGGACTCAGGTGATTATTTGTTTTTAGATCCACCTGTGGTAATCAAGGATCCTCTTAACCCAAATCAGATATGTGGAGTTTCTTTTGGATGTGACCTAGCATAAGAACAGGTTCCAGGTGCTAGAGCATGGACACACTTAAGACAAATATTATTCTGCCTACAGAAACTACTTCAGCCACTTCCTTTTGCACATAGGAAAGTGGTAAAAATAAGTACAGAAAGAATAACCACATGAAGCAGAATGCATCTTGCTATACAAAACTTCAAATTCAATGTTAAATATTTAATTAGAGGGAATGATCAGAGCTTCATTTTCGTATGAATAAAAAGCTTTCACAGAAGGAATTTTTCTCTTTGGGAGAAGACTGACTTTTCTGTTTTCTTGTTGCCTCATCTATTGATACTAGCACCAAAAATAAAATGGACATATCCTTAGGAAGTAAAATTTCCCTCAAGCTCAGAAACTACAGCTACTAGCTGGATGGATTTTACAATCCTGGATTGTTGTTTAGATAATAAATGGTAAAGCTTTTGTTTGTGGAATATTTGTTTAGACATTTTTCTGCTGAGTTCTTTTCCGTGTATCCTTAAGAGATCAGTGATTTAGTTGTCCTCTTAAAACTGAGTTCTTAGAGGATGATGCCAATATTAGCAGAACATATTGCCTCGCTCCTATCTTATTTATTATATTTTTCCTTTTCAGATGTCTGCCCCTCATTACAACCTAAATTCTCTTCAACCCAATCATTTCAGAATTGTACAGATTCTCCCTTTGACCTTCATCTAGCTGTACAATCTGGGTTTTAAGCATAAAATATTTCTTCCCACTATTTGATCATCTTACTTCTAGGTCTTTCTACGTTCAGCAATGTGTGCATTTCTGTGGCTTCCTTTCTGATGGGGTTACCCAGAAAGTAATTTAAAATGTCCTGATCTAAATTAGACTGATTAATACCTAGCTGACTTTTATATATAATAAACAATTTAATGCCTGTGAAGTGCTCATAACCGAAAGATAAAAAAAACTTCCTCTCATACAACCAGGCAGTTCTGATTTTTCCAAACCTGAGCTCAAACAGTACATTGTAGAATAGATCTAAATTAATATGGTGAAAAAGACTAAAGCATAGAAACAAAGGAAGTAAATAATGACACAGCCTGGAGTTTGAGTCCATCTCTACCATTTCCTTCTTCTTTGTTCTTGAACAGGTAACATAAACCATGTAAGGCATGAATTCCTTTGTAGAAGGACAAATGTGTATCTTCTCAGTCATTATAAAGATGTAAATATACATGTAAAATTCTTGGAATACTCTAATTACTCTAGAACATAATTTCCAAGACATGGTTTTGGTAGGACAACAATTAGATCTGCAATGAACTAAACAACAGAAATGACATCTCTAATGCAGACTCAGGGGGGACCCAACGGCTTTCCCGTTGTGGCTCCTGTTATAGTGCACCTGCCAACAGGTGACATTCATTCTGCTTCTGAAATTGTGATTAAGAGCCTGTAGTTGGGTTAGGAAAGTGGCCTAGTGATAGGGTGCTTGACTAGCATTCATGAAGCCCTGGGTTCAATTCCCCAGTATCACATAAATAGAAAAGCCAGTAGTGCTGTGGCTCCAGTGGTAGAGTGCTAGCCTTGAGCAAAAAACAGCTTGAGCTTGAGTGCCTTGAGCTTGCTAACTTTGAGCAGATATGCCCAAACCCTGAGTTCAAGCTCCAGGATTGGCAAAAAAGAAAATCCTGTAGGTCTTATTTCTTTCATTGTCAACCTACATGTCATACGTAAACACTTTAATATAGTTGACAGAGTAGACAACACACTCATTGAATAATGAAGAAGAAACTTCTAGTATTACTGGCTTATTGGAACTGAGAACTGTAAGTTTCTGTCTAATATGTAAACTCATAATTAAATGATCATCTTTTTCAGAAAGCAACTCTTTATTCACACATCTCTAGTTCTTTCAATGGAATAAAATTCTTACTGAGTTCTCTTTTCAAATTAATCTAATAAAATATTCATATGCTGTAGATATGATCACATTAAAAAATCCACCTATTGCAGCACTCCAATAGCAAATTGTAAATTATGGAGGCAGGAAGAGCTGGTCCCTTAGTTCTTGATGGAACTTACCGGGAGACATTGTAAAATTGTAATCAAAGGAGATCTGGGAGCTGCCATGGCTATCTCCCGAATGAGTTTCTCATTTTTTTTCTCTTTTCCATTCTATCCTTCCTCTCCTTCTTCTCTTCATCCACAACTTTTGACTTTGGCTCCATCTATCTATCTATCTATCTATCTATCTATCTATCTATCTATCTATCTATCTGTCTATCTATTATCTACCTACCTATCAAGTGCTGATCCTGAGGCTTAAACTCAGGACTCGAGCACTGACTTTGATCTATGCTCTTTGGTCTAGGCTCTACCTCAACCCCAATTCTGACTTTTTATTGGAGAGAAGATGCTCATGAGTTTTCCTGCCCCGGGATGGTTTTGAACCATGATTTTCAGATCTTAGCCTCCTGAGTAGCTAAGACAGACATGAGCCATCCACTCCCAACATCATCCTCTTCTTTTAATAGATTTTGCTTGATAAGCAGAGTTTAGATTTTCAGAAAATGGTTTACACATATTGGTCCTTCTCTTGTAGTGTTAGGGCTGTACATTTGTTATGATTACTGAGCCAAGATGAGGTAGTTATCATTCACAACAATCCATAGAGTTTTATGAGCTCATCCATTTCTACTAAACGCTATTTCTTTTTCTGTTTTAGGATCTCATGGTGGACATCATGTTATATTTAGCCATCGTGTCTTCTTAGGTTCCTCCTAATTGAGTTGTGACCTTGCCTTTTATGCTATATATTATATATTATTCCCCAGGACCTCTCTCCATAGCACCTCCCTTTTTTCTATCTTTCTTCACTCTCTTATGCATACACACACACAAACATATGGTAGTTTGGATTTCTTATGTAATGGCCAAAAGCTCTTAAGACAAAAGAAGCCAAAGCTGTTACGACCTGAGGCTTGGGCTCAGCAGTTCAGAACACTTGAAGACCTTGTCTAGAATCAGACAAGAATGCTGAAGTTCCCGTTTGTGATGGATAGAAAGACAAGCACAGGGATTTATGGAAGGATTGCTGAATTGCTTAGTATAATCTTTATAGCTGGAGTCTACGCCAGAAAAACAGTATCAAATGTTTACTTTATTTTAAGCATGGTCCAGAGAGAAAATAAAATGCCTTGTTGACATTAAATCTGAATTCTGATGTCAACTACATATGTCAAAAGCAATTGTTGCTATAGATGGCACCTCTTAACATAAATGTATATTTAACTTAAACTCAAGGCACTCATACAAATGTTTTCTGCAGCATATAATAAATGGAGCATTTTTCTTTCCTTCAGTAAGTAAAACAGATGTTTATATTTTAAATAAAGCTAGTTTTCAGTCTTTACCATAGAGTTATGACCTATTGCTGTCTTAAGAAGTGTAGGTTGTCTCCAGATACACACACAAAATGGAAATACTGATACTATGACAACACAGCCTAAATTTTCTGCTTTGCAGACACCAGATTTATTTTTAAATGGTGAGAATGAAATCTGTGCTGAGAGGCCAACTTCAAAATATAAAAGAAAATTGGCAGTGGAAGGATTTTGCTGGTTTGGCTGAAGTGAAGCACTCTATAGCATTTCGTTCTAGTAGAGCTTCTGACTGTGAAAATCTTTCCAATTGTAATTCTCTTAGGCTTGCCAAAAGGGGGATTATAAACTAAAGTCAATGTTGCAGGAAATGTCACCTGTCCTTTGAGAGAAAATGATAAATCAAAATGGCTTTGCTTATTATGTTCAAAAGAAAAAAAAATGTTGATCTTGTTTGAGGTCTTCTCTCAATTCTTGGCCAAGCGGGTAAATAAACAGAGCAAAAATTTATTGTGACTTTTCAATTTAGTCCTTGCTCCCTTCAAAAGAGAAAAAGAAGCTTCCTTTCTGTACAAACATATAATAGTAAAGAAAGAGAAGTGAAATAAAGGATGGTGTATAATGATACTGGAAATAGAAATCTGCAGGTGAGATGTACCACAGAAATATATATGTAAGCCAGGCGCAGTGGCTCACGCCTGTAACTTTAGCTACTCAGGAGGCTGAAATCTAAGGATTGCAGGGCAAAGCCAGCCTGGGCAATAAAGAATGTGAGACTCTTATTTCCAATTAATCACTAGAAGATGGGGCTGTGGCTCAGGAGTAGGGCATAGCCTTGAGCTAAAGAGCTCAGGGACATTGCCCAGGCCCAGGGGTAGGGCAGTAGCGTTGAGCTGAAGAACTCAGGGACAGTACCCAAGCCTAGAGTTCAAGTATGAAATTATGAATTTATGTTTTCTTTATTACAGCTACTATAGTACTCATTCAAGAAAGTAAAATAAATAAATACAAAATCTGGATAATGGTACCTTTAAAAGGTCTTTATTTATGCTTCACTTCCAGCTTTTCCTAACCTGGCTGGCTTTGAACTGAGGTCTTCATATCTCAGCCTTCTGCATAGCCACCAGTGCCTGGCTTGTATTCTACTTTAAAGCAAATGAATAAACTAATAAAAGAAGAAAAACAGTTTTGACTTTGACAATGTTTCTATTGTTTTGTTCATTTGTTTGTTTTGCCTGTACATGGGCTTGAACTCAAGGCCTGGACACTGTCCTTGAGCTTTCTAAAGGCTAGCACTCTACCACTTGATCCACAGCACCACTTCTGGCCTTTTCTATGTATGTAGTACTGAGTAATCAAACCCAGGGCTTCATGTATCTTGGGCAAGCACTCTACTACTAGGCTATGCTGCTAGTCCTCTATTGCTTTTCAGATAGTGCAGCATAAAGATTATCTACAGCTGAGAACTTATAAATATAGAGAAAGATAGAAATATTTTATGTAGACATTATGCATCATTTTTATTTTATAAAAATTAAATAATGATACTAGGCATATGTCAATCAGCAAGGACATAGAATTTTGTAGTATTTAATATCACTTCCATGAACTCCATTTCCTGTGGTTGTTTTAATCTGTATGATCACATTTGCAACCCAAATGTGATAATCAATGTCATAGCTTTGGACCTGATGGGAGATAGTATAGTATGACCATTGCTATCTAGTGTTGCATTGAAGTGACATAAGAAGTCACATGGGTCAATAAGTCAAAGAAGGTAGAAAATCCATTCAAAAGAATATATTCACTAGACATGTGAAAGGGTATCAATGTATGTAAATTAATGCACCTTCTATCTGGCAAATATCATGTAACCCTTTTACTAATTACAATAAAAAAATAAAAAAATAAAAATAAAAAAAGAATATATTCACTAATAGGGTGTTATTTCGTTACTTGTGTAAAGTAGGATGTGGCATGGTGGAAACATTTTAAATGTGGTTTTGGAATTGAAATGGACTGCATTTTGGTTGGATTTTACTGACTGATTTTAGACTGAATAAAATGAACTATGTAAAATACAGCCATGAAAAGCTTCGTTTGAGTAATGGATACAACAAAAATATGCATTGTGTTTTGGGTCAAGCCATATTTAAGCCATGATGACTTTGAAACAATTCCAGCATCACAGCATGGTGGTATGACATGGCCTTGGAGTATTGTTCTGTCCTTTATTGGACATTGAAGAATAGACTATCATATTTTGATTAATACTTTCATATTGAGATAAACCTCTAAACAGTTATCAGAGTGGGAAAATTATCACTCTATTTAAATCCTGATTTTGAATCAAATAAACTTAGTAGAGAGCTGAATATATAGATAGAAAATCAACATTTGCATGATTTCACCTAGTTAGTGTGGACTTCTAGACATAGAGAGAAACTTTGGTCCTTTCTATTGATCTTTTTATTCAACACTATTGTTGATGGGTTTCAGGCTTTATCTATTTACACTTTGTATTATCTATTGATTCTTAGTTTGTCAGCTGTCATCCCTCTGAATCTTCAGTGGCAGCCAGAGGCCTCTGTGTTTTGCAGAAGCATTAGTAACCCAACTTTTCTATACAAGAAATGTGTCCTAGAGTTTTTCAACACTTTCTCATCTAATCTACACTCAACTCCCTGTGAGAGCTCAATAAGAGCTGTTGACCGACTTGCTTCCTACCTACCTCCAACATGAAGAAAAATTTGTAGATCTTTGTGGTACATTTCTCGACTTCAGTATTTTACCTTCTTAAAAACATTGTTGGAAATGGTATAAGACATTTCAATTATCTTACCAGAGCACAGTAAACTTATTTAAAGATACAGAAAGGTGTAAGAAAACTGCCACAGATTTAAAGTCAGATTTTCTAGCGTTTGTCTCTTAACTTGTTGGCCAAGTTTAGGGTATTAACTCTGGTTTTAATAATGTGGTTATCAATGGAATTCCCCTGGATTATCATACCTGACTGTAATAATAGACTGGAGCTGAAGAAAATATCATGTTTTAGTTGAAATGAGGAGTTAGGTTGTAAAATGTATATAAATAGAAAAGCATAAAATAATTAGAAATAGCCTATTTTAAAGTCAGCAGGTTTTAAGTCAATATTTCTTACAATATTAAATTATCTTGAAATCCATTTGAGGGTTTTTCTGACGATACCAATGCTACATTAGCAACAAAGCATTGTGTCTTGATGATTGTTTGGACAACTTGTACTCGGCACACCTAGCTTATAGTTATAGCAGGACATATGACAAAATATAACGTGGTAAGAAGAAATTCAGTTTCACAAGATATGATTCTTGTCATTTTCTTTGTCTATGCTTAAACTTAAAAGTATTTGCTTTCACCAAAATAGGTTAGAATTACTTATATTAAAAGTTATAAAAGTTATATTAAATTAATAATTTTAACCCTAAACATGAGAAGAAGAAAATATATATATATATATATAGTTAGTTAGTTAGTTAGTTAGTTAGTCAGTCCTGGGTCTTGAACTCAGGGCCTTAGCACTGTCCTTGAGCTTTCTCAAGGCTTGAACCACAGCACCATTTCCTGCTTTTTTCTATGTATGTGATTCCGAGGAATTGAACCCAGGTCTTCGTGCATGCTAGGCAAGCACTCTACCATTAGGCCAAATTCCAAGCCTCTGTAGTTCATATTTTAATTCACTGAAATTGAACTCTAGTTAAGAGTACAATGTTTGAAAAAGAGTATATTATTTGTAGAATCAAATAAGTTACTGACATTTTTTCCATTCTCTTCATTTTCTTGTCCTATTTCTACTTAGTAGTCTTTCAATCAACTCTCTATCCAAACTCAGAGAAATTAAGTAGAATTATAACTCTAGGACCAAGTAGAGTTCTATGAAACAGGTACCCATCACTAAGTTTTCCAAAAACCTTCAGCACCTGACATCAATGTTCTAACAATAACAGCAATTTCTAAGTCTTTAATAACCATATTAACATGGTGTTGGTAGTCTTCTAAAGCTAGGTATGAACATTAGTATTTCATGAAAAGTTTCACTCTTCCTATCATGCCCATTTACACAATTGAACTTCATGATAATGTACTGCCTTACTACTCAAAGTGTGGTAGCTTTGGTACCACCCAAGAGTTGGTTAAATGTATGAAACTGCATAGTCAGAATCTGCATTTTAATAAGATTCATAAATGACCCATGTATAAATAAAAAATTGAACAGTGTTGTTGATCTATTCATTATCCTCAAAAAGTATTCTCAACCCTTAGTTCTCTTTCTGTGTTTGTATGTTTGTAAAGATCTTGTGTAGCCCAGTCCAACAATCTCTCAAGATCTTCTCAGTTGCTTTCCATTACTTACACCTTACTCTTATATGGGAAGAGGGAGAAAAAACCCATTTCGTATTTAGTTACCATGGATACATACTCATCTCAGTCTCATATGTCTACTAGAAATGTACCATACTCACTAGACTTTAATGTTATTTAGTTTTAAATTTTATTATCTAGATGATGTATAGCGGGGTTACTGCTGTCTTTTTAAGGAAATGCGTACATTATTTCTTGAACGTTGTTACCCCTTCCCATGTTCTTCTCCTACTATCCCTCCCCCCACCCCTCCCAAGTTGTAAAGCTCATTTCCAACATATTGTCTCTCATAAGCTTTTCATTAATTACTTTAAACACTAGAAAAGAAGCTAATTAGACTATATGACTTTCCATTTTGATCCTCATCATTTTTTCCAGTCCTGGGGCTTGAATTCAAGGCCTGAGCACTGTCCTTGAGCTTTCTCAAGGATAGATCTATACCACTTGAGCCACAGCACCACTTTTGGCTTTTTCTATGTATATGGTACCGAGGAATCAAACTCTGTTCTTCATGCATGCTAGACAAACACTCTCCTCCTAGGCCAAACTCACAACCAATTTTGTTTACTTTAAATTTACTACAAGTCAGGTGCTGGTGGCTCAGGCCTGTAATCCTAGCTACTCCAGAGACTGAGATCTGAGGATCGTGGTTCAAAATCAGCCAGGGTATGAAAAAGATCATGAGACTCCAATGAACCACCAGAAAACTGGAAATAACACTTTGCTAACAATGTTAGCCCTGAGCTAAAGATCAGAGACAGTGTCCAGGCCCAGAGTTCAAGCCCCATGACCTACAAAAACAAAATTACTACAAAGCATGCTTAGTATAAAAGGATTTTCCTAACATTATTTTTATTTAACCATTGTCTTTATATTATTATCATGAGAGACATCATTACAGATTTTAAGTAGACAATAAGTGGATTTTTATGTACTGTAAATTAGCTTTTCCAAGCTTGAATTATTATCCTATCTTAAAGTCACAAGACTTTCAAGGCCGGAGGAAAAGAATCATTGGCAGTTTGGAGAATTCTGTGGAGCTATGTTTAGTAAAGAAGTCTTCTTAGAGAGATTCATTGTTGACTTTGGTTAAAATAAGTAAAAAAAATATGCTGATACGAAAATGGAACTTCTAATCTGCATAAATCCTTTTAATTCAGTCTTAACTATAGCAACCAGTAATATCCACAGTGATCCTTAGAATTATATAATCAGTGGCAAATGGATTCTAAAATATGAACAATTTCACTAATTTTCTTGGTTTAACTAAAAATAATTGGAATGTAGTGGGGATTTTTGCATGTGTGTGTATTACCAGTGAATGTGATTCTGCCTCTGATTACATACAGTGTTCTATCTGATTAAAACCATATATGCTCATTTCTTTTCTAACTGTATGATGTATATTTGAAATGACCACTTGTTTCTCTTACTGCAGCCTTTAGGACTCTGAGTCTATCACAGACAACAATGTCCAGGGAAGTTAATCACAACAAAATTTAAACCACTTAATTAGCATTGGAGAAAGAAATCTAAATATAAAAGGATTATGCTCAAATATAATGACATACTTTCCAACTAGAAGAAAATGTGAAATAGTGTATATTTATTGATTAGAAAAAAATGTCCAAATAAGTGATTAACTTTAAAATTGAGAAGGCTACTGTTAAGAATGGATGTGGAATGATTTAATCTCTGCCAAACTCCACACCACCCATTTAAAATAAAAAGGGAAAATAGGTCAATTGATGAATTGATAGATGGACACCTCCTTCCTTCCTTCCTTCCTTCCTTCCTTCCTTCCTTCCTTCCTTCCTTCCTTCCTTCCTTCTTTCCTTCCTTCCTTCCTCACATTCTTTCTTTTGGTGGTCCTAAAGCTTGGATTCAGGGCCTGGGTACTCTGCTGTCCCTGAGCTTTATCTGCTCAAGGCAAGTGCTCTACCACTTGAGTGACAGCTCCACTTTGGGGGTTTTTATAGTGAGTTGGAGATAAGAGTATCAAGAACTTTTCTTCCTGGTGTGTCTTCAAACCATGATCTTCATATCTCAGTCTACTGAGTAGCTAATATTATAGCCATGAGATTGTGGACCCTGGCAATGTTTTATTTTTATCAATATATATGATTCTTTTAGTTTTGCCTTTTTCACGTAATAGAACATTTATTTTGCACCACAAATAGTTTATGTCAATTCCTAGATATTATACTTGCTTAGTCAGTAATTCTCCATATAGTTGGCTTGACTAAACCAACTCTTACCGTCTGCCTGATACAGTTTCTGACGCCAATTTTACCTTTATTCACTTTTTTTTTCCTTCAAACTTTAAAGTTTGCCTCTTCCAAAGAAGAAATCAATGAAATACATTAAGGTGATCAGTCCTGTTCCCTGAACTTGAAATAAAGCATTATTTTTCTCCTAAACAAGAGTAGTGAACTTTGATTTTAAATTGGTATTAATCTTCCTAAAGAGATGATACTCAATGTTAAATAAAACCATAGTTCTCTAGCAAGAATAAATAAATATGAAAGATTCAGAAATAGGAAAAATCATTTGAGAAGAATGCTGTTGCAACGAATATAGCTAATTAGGATGGTAAGTCCAATTTAGAATTCTTTCTCAAAAGATCTAATTCTTCACTTAAGCAGTTATTAGCTCAGTGTTCAACAGCGTATGTCATTCAACTTCCAAAATCCTGTACTTCTTTTTTTTTAACCAGTTCTGTGGCCTACACTCAGAGCCTGTGCACTGTCCTTGGGCTTTCTCAAGGCTAGAGCTCTACCACTTGAGCCACAGCACAACTTCTGGCTTTTTTTCCCTGTGTATATGGTACCAAAGAATCAAACCCAGATCCTTGTGCATGCTAGGCATAGCACTTTACAACTAGACCAAACTCCCAGACCCTAAAATACTGTACTTTTGATTAATTACTGTATTCTTACTTGTAGATGACTGGCAAATTCTTTACAATTTGAATTTCTCCTCCCTACTAAAAATTCCTTATTTAGTAAGTACCTCATTGCTGGATCATCATACCTCACAGTTGCCTGCTTCAATGTGCCCTGCCTCTGACTGATTATTTCAGTTCTAGTCTCATAGTTCATCACCTAACATGGTCCGCACAGAGCTGGCCCCTTAATAAAGGCCGCCATCCATGTGAAAAGGAATGAGAGCAGTTAAATGAGCATCTGATCTCTGTTTATTCAACCAGCCCTTGTTTCATATTTACTATGTACATCGTGTTATATATTAGCAGGCATCTGTACAATGATTTCAAGGCGCATTACAATGAGGCAAGTGAACTGGATAATCCCAAAGGTGAATTGCAATTGAATACTGGTTCTCCACACCATCTTTCAGACAGTACGAAGGTCTTTTTCCTCAGTTTAACCTTCTGACACTTACATGTAAAATAAAATTCGAAAATACAAGCAGCTGTTTAGTGTGAAGTGGAATGAAAGCTTAAGAAATTCAAAAGGCAGTTTGGACAAAGTAAAATCTCCAGGTGCTCTCTTTAAGAAGGTGACAAGTAGAAGAGCCAGTACTTGTGAGTGGATTCAAAGTGGGATCGATGTGGGGATCACTCTTGGCTTGTGCTTGTCCCTTCCACATTCCAAAGTAAGAATAACTTCCCTTTAATTGAGAAGGTAGACTAATTTACAGCTACATTTAGGGACAGTACAGACAGCATAAAGTAGCAGGGTAGATCAGTGATTTCCTGAGCATGGGGTTGCACAACCTTATGTCTGACAGTAAAGGAAGGGTTATGATTTTAGAACAGAATGAATGGTTGAGGAGAAAAGTTAAAGGAATGGGGAGGGGTGTGGGGGGAAAGGGTCTGGATGAGAGCTAAAAGGAGTCCAAGGAATGTCCAAAAATTTAAACGTCAAAGTTTGATCCTCTCATATGAATCCAGTTAAATAAGAGCTTGATTTGGAAAAAAAAAATTTCCCCTTCCAATTCAGCTCTACAATTGAGACATACATAGCTTGAGTGTGTCCTGTGGAGATGAGCTTAGTGAGAAACTAGGCCTGGTACCCAAAGTTAGAACTGGTTTACAATAACTAATACCCTCTCTTAATGAGAATGATGAGGATGAGAAAAGTCCCCATTCACAAGCATTGTAGCAGCTTTTCTAGGGGCAATTGTCTAACTTTTGCCCCAAACTTGGTGAAATTAGCACAAGTTAGTGCTGCTTTTTTTTTTTTTTTTGGTGGGTTATGTGCCTTGAAGTCTGGGCCTGGGCGCTGTCCCTGAGCTCTTCAGCTCAAGGTTACCAACCTACCCCTGAGCCATAGCACCACTCCCAGTTTTCTAGTGGTTAATTGGAGATAAGAGTCTCTCCATCTTTAGTGCCTGGGCTGGCTTTGCACAGCAATCCTCAGATCTCAGCCTCCTGAGGAGCAAGGATTACAGGCATGAGCCATTGCACCCACCTAAGTCAATGATTTTAAAGTTCATCATATCTTTCAAAAAAAGTGAATATATTGATCCATCTTTTAAAAAATTGTCTGAGACAAGCCTTATGAATTGACATAAACTAGCTAAATGATGCTCCAGAGAATCATATTCTTCATTCACAAAACTTGAGTGAGGTAGACTTGTAAATTGAATTAAATAGACATTGATTTATTCCAGAGGCAATGCAAAACTGAATATAAGCCAAGAGGCTTGAATTTTCAACCAAATGCTATCCTTTTTTTTCCCTGTCAGTCCTGGGGCTTGAACTCAGGGCCTGGACACCGTCCTTGGGTTTTCTAATGATTAGTGCTCTACCACTTGATTCATAGCACCACTTTCAGCTTTTTCGATGTATGTGGTACTGAGAAATCGAACCCAGGGCCTTATGCATGCTAAGCAAGCACTCTACCACTGGTCACACTCCCAGCACCTGCTGTCTTTTCTCCAGTGTCATTTCTTCACATGCTTGCTTAGAATAATGATTCATAAAATGTGTGTCTGGCCAGGTTACTCAATGTAATCAGTAAATTAGAAACGTGATACAACTCATATCAGTAACTTTCTGTATTACTTCATAAAACAACTAAGTTCTTGGAAAATTATGGATAGGATGTACAGTGACTAGAATTATAAAACATGGTTTGGGCTTCAAAAACCCTATGCTATTGATCTGATTGTGACTTCTGAGTTTTTAGCATCATGCCTCTGTAAAATTAGGGGTAAAAAGCATACAGATTCAATCCCTCATATTAATTATTACAGATGGGAACACGGATTATTTTGTAGGTGAAAATATTTCCTTTTAAAATTGGCTTTATCTGTCCTGCTACAAGAATTGAAGTTATTATGGCAAAAATATATATCATCAAATCAGAATATTTTTTTCTAAATAGCACAGAATAGGTTTAATATTTTTATGCCTACTAACCAAGCAGGCACATGACATTGTTCTGGGCCAAGTTCAGAAACGGATTTATTATATTTTTTCTCTTCATTTCTCATGGAAACTCATATAGTGATCCTGACTTGAAAATGTTTCTTACAGCTGTGTGTGGAATGTAGTCAACTTGACCTCTTAAGCCTTCCAACAACTTGATGCAGTTCCCTTTTAGACAAGCTTTGAAGGTGAAGAGCTACTTCGTATAGTTGGTTCGTAGCTCTTCTTTGTCCCTTAATTGTAGTAGACTAAAGTAAAATTGTTTTGGCAGGCTATAAAAACCCTGAAAGAACAGTCATATGACATTTGTGTAGTGCTTAAAATCTGAGAAGACATCTCCTAAGACTAATACAGAGATGTGCCCCTGTATATGTGTGGAATGTGCATATATTTAGTATATATACAAGTATATGTAGTTATTTATATGGGTATTTATACTGATACATTTGTCTTTACCTATAACTCATGACAAATATTCATAATATTTTCCATGACTGAATAACATTTTGAATTGACAAAAGTGGATTTCCACTTCATATTCTAAAGATTAGATGTGATTCTAATCGGATCTGTCTGATTTTCAGGTTGTTTAGGTTGGCAAGGGCTTTTCTACCACATAATGCATAATGATTATATGATTGATTTTTATTGAAATCTTCAATCATGTAATCATTCATCTACCAAATACTGAATATTATTTTATCCTGGCACTAGTTGAAACTTTTGAGGATTCAGCAAAAACACAAAGCCAACATTTTACTTAGACAATATGCATTGTAATACAACAGTGATGGGTAAAGATTTATACTATTTTGAAAGGTAACTATATATTAGAAAGTGGTTAATGATATGAAGATAGTAAAGTAAGTGAAAAGGGGACTAAGTGGATTAGATATCGATCTCAATGAAAAATAACATTATGGTAAAAATGAATATTTAAATATACTCCATTAAATTTCTTCCTCAGAAAAGAGAATTAAATTTCCTTTATCTTTAAATAGCTGTACAACAGAATTGCCATTCAACAAAGCAGTTTATGAATATGATGCATCTTGGTTAGTGACATCCCCTTCAACATTCTCACCCAAAACTGAATATATGAGGTAAGCAAATATTTGGGAAAAGTGAGTTTCAAGTGAGGGACTGGTAAATTCAGAAATCTTGAGACAGAAGCTTGTGAACCGGGAAGACACCAGAAAGTATAAAGAAATAAGTTATAGGAATTGACACAGAGTAGTAGAATTTCTGTAATAGTCCTGGGCTCTGAATAAAGTTGTAGATCAAGATAGAGATAGGTTAGATATAGAGCACACTGGTAACCATCACTATGTGTTTTGACTTTATAAAGACAGGAAGAAAAATAAAATCAAGACCAGAGAAATCTTAAGGACAAACTTTTATGTTTAATATTAATTGTACTTTATTTTATGCATTTTTATTTTAACTTACTAATTGCTTGTAAGGAGTTCTTTGTATGTTCTTATTATTAATCATTTATTGCGTACACTGTGGTACTTTTCCTTAGTCCACTTTTGTTCTGAGTTTGCTGGTTTTCCCTACCTAAAAGCAATTTAATAAAACAGTTCATAAGCAAAAAAAGAAAAAGAAAGAAAAGGAAAGGACAAATTCTCAGAAATAGCAGTGTAGCTCAAGTGGTAAAACAGCAAACAAACAAAAAACCAATATGCTCTAATTTCAAAATTTTTGAATACATGCAGAATGCTATAGAAATAATTTAGTGACACCAGAAAGATATGCTAAAGAGTAAAATCATTAGGAAGAAGACAATAAAAGCTGAGACATTTATAATATCCATTAAGTAAAAATACAGGTTTATATAATGGGAGCAATAGTACAGTAATTAAAAGAAAAAGAAAATTATCATAATGAGTCCCCAAAAGCTAAGGTTTTAGAACCAAAGAAATCAAATTTTAATTTACAGAATTTGCCTCTATTCTGAGAAAACCTTGACAAATTTTTCTTTCAGCCTCAGTTTCCTCATCTTTTAACAGTTTCAAAGGTCATTGCAGCACTAGCTAAAAATTACTAATTATCCTTAACAATGTATTTCATGAGCTTCCAGTAACGATAATTATGACTGCTCAGTTCTAACTTGGATTTTAAAATTAAGCTTGGTCAGAATTACACAAGATTGAATATCTCCTATATTTCATTTGTGTTTAAAATGAGTGACCTTTTTGAGAATTGGGGACATACACAACTATTGATGGTCTTTGTTTCCTTTGTACCACACACTGCAATGTTGAGCTCTCAACCGCAAAAACCAGCAGTGTCTGTTTCTGATTATTTCCCAGTCTTCAGCTTCTCAAGGGCTATATCTATTTTCTTCCCTGTTTATTACAGTTTCACTTATTTATATTCATTATATATTTAAATGAGTAATTTAACAAAATAACTCAGTAGAAGGTTAAAAAAGAGTAGTTATTTTTTCTTTTCTCAAAACTAGTAAAATTCTTTGGAAGGCATATCAAAATAAGCTGTTGATTATATGTGAGTGAGATGAATTAAACAGACTGGTGTTGTTTTATTGGTTCTAGGAAGGGTGCTATGGCACAAATATCTCCTTCTTGCGAATGAAGTTCTCCTGTAAAAATAGCATTGAGAGGTACTAGGGAATCTAGGCAGAAAACAAGAGTTACAAAACCAATTAATTCCCTAAGCACTGATCATTTTGTAAGCTGAAGCATAAACTTGCAAGTTATAATTTCCTTAGACCCCAGGATGAATGGAAAACTTTGTGTGTTGTTCATGCTAATCATACTGAAAATCATTCTTCAGGAGAGAACTTTTTAGTATTCTCCTTGATAGACTATTTGCAGGATATTTCATCGCCATCAGTAAAGACTTGTGCTAATTAATGCTTAAATTACTTGCTCAGCAAACATGTTAAAATTTAGTTCCTCCACACATACCTTACAGCACTGCACTGAAGCAAGGAAGAAATTTTACAGACAAACACAGCAATTAATTTTCAAACAGATTTTGGAGGAAAATATTTCTTTGACTTTGTGTATGATTAAGGTTGTAGAATTGTTTGACCAGACGCTCCCATTTGACAATCCAAAATGGATGGAGAATATGTTCCATCTTGATTACATTTATAGAACTGTACAAAAAATATTAAACAAAGCTTCTCTGCAAATAACAGAGGCATTTTAATGTTATTAGATTAGGTTTTTGCTCATGCAGTCAAAATATTCCTTTTTCTCTATTTATTTTCTTTAATGCCATTACGTTTTATTGGGAATCACTCTACTATACCTCAGTTTGGAGTATGATAGATTTTTATGATTGATCAGTTGATGGTTTTGAAACTTCTTTCCATTTAAACTGTTGTAAGTTATTTCAATAAGCATATTATGAATGAACAAAGGGCTGGAAACGATACATTGAGCAAAGACACAGATTTGTCTATTCAATGACTTGGATAGAAATTAGGGTAATTCCTCATTGGCTGACCTTCCCTTCCTTTTCTCCTGGCAAACCATCTGCTATCACATTTTCTTCCTAAAAGAATATGGTTCTGAGTTACCTTCCTGTACTTAACAGCTTCAACAGTTACGCATTCCCTCCAGGAAGTTACCGTGAAGTATCTGACATGCCCCAAAGCCCCTACTGACAAACTAAACCTCATCTTCACTTTTCACATTCCCAGCAATCCAAAAGAAATGTTTTAGTTCATATAAGGATTTTACAGTTCTCCAGACTCAAGCACAATATCTCAATTGTCATTCGTATCTATGAGTTCAAATTCTAGATCCCACTAAAATCAAACATCCCCAGTCTTTCCTAATTCCCTACCCAGGAGTAATGTCAGAGTTTTAATGGTATGTCACTTATATCTTAAAAGAGAACTAAAGGCTGGGAGTGGTAGAGTGCTTGCCTCCCATGCAGGAAGCACTGGCTTCAATTCTTAAGAACCACATACACAGAAAAAGCCTGAAGTGGTACTGTGGTTCAAGTGGTAGAGCGCTAGCCTTGAGAACACCCAAGGACGGTGCTCAGGCCCTGAGTTCAAGCCCCAGGACTGGCAGAGAGAGAAAGATGGGGGAATTAGAACTAAATGCTTCCTACCTTGCATTGAAGGCTATTTTTAATGCATGAGTTGCTCTTTCTAGGAGAATATATCATTCTAAAGAGCAAGATTAATAGTGATTTATCTCTGTGTTTACTAGTGGTGATATTTTATGAGTAGCAAGGAGTCATTTAAAATGTGACAGACATTTAGATCAAACAAGGAGCAAATGGCATTTATATATTAGTAAACCAAGATTTTATATGTAAAAATGGCTAAAGAATAATCTCATTTGTCCTTAATTTACACATAAAAATGTAAAAAGAAAATAAAAGGACAAAATTAGTAGATCTGTCAGCAATTATTTATTGCAAACCCAAACACAGGTTGAAATTCTGACTGTTTCTTGCTTTCCAGCAGTTTTAATTGCATTGTCCTAAAATTAGCTAACTTTTCTGTCTCCTCACTCATCTACGCTGACCGACCACTTGATTGTTTTTCTTCTTGTATTCCCACATGTATATGGAGCTATCACATGTGACACAGAAAATAATAAATGGTTTGTTATAATCAGGATTTTATTTTCTGCCCTGCCCTGGCTTTCCCCTTCACTTTCATCACAATTGGTAGCACTTACGTACATTGCTCTTCAATTTACATGCTTGCAAATGGGTAATATTGAAAAGCTGGGAACAGCTAATCCAAATATACTGATCCAAATGTTATTATCTTAAGTCCTAAAACAACTCTATGTAATAGGGACTGTCATAACCCACACTAATCGGTGAAATCGCTACTGTAATTATTCTCACATTACAGATGACTGAAGCCATGGGGATGATAATTGATGTTTAAAGTCACATAATTACCAAGGAGTGGGGCTAGACTGAAGCTCAGCTTCTGTGACTTGATAGCCCATGCACAAGATGGCAGTGTGAGGATTACTTGCCAAGAGAAGCGCTACTATCTGTTAGGAAGAGTGCATCTCAAGACTGTGATAGAAGGTTGTATGTAAGTACACCGTGAGTTGTGTACCTTGGTTACAAAAGCTCTCAGAGTTGTGAGATCTGAGAAAGAAATATCACAATCTAGACTGCAGCCATGCCTCTCCTGTTAACAGTCAGAGCCCTTAGTTCTTCTTTCGTTTATTGTTGAAATTTCTCAAAATTCTTACAACTGTGTTGAGTTTCAGAAATCGTAGTGGTTTAATCCATTTTGCCAACTACAGATTCACAATTGATTGAATAGCCTTGGGCAAATATCACCAATGTTCTATCTCCATTTCCCTTCACTCCTTTCTAATTCCCCTGGAGCAGGGGGAAGGTTTTCTACTAGATGCTGCTGTTAGACAACACAATAGATTTTTGTGAAATGTAACTTTCTGATTTGGGGTGAGTTGCTACACATAACGTTGTGTTTCTCTGCCTTTGTAATATAACTTCTTACTTCAGACTTTAATGAAAAATATCATTGTTTAACAACAGTTATATTATAAAAATAAGTATTTGTAAAAAAATAAGTATTTGTTATTATAAAAAATACAAGGCTCTTGTGAATCAATAGGGTATATCTCAAGGTACAATGTGTCATTAGAAATTAACAGGAAGAAAACAGAATTGATTTCCAAACACACCCATTCATTCTCATTTATTTCCACAGACATCACCGAATCTCCTGTAAAACAGGAAGTACAATGACATGTCCAAACCCTTTTACAAATTATATATGCTGCAATTTCACTATGTGGGCCTTGTAACAAATGGCTATAGTCTTGTTGGTTCTGAGTTGTTGGTACATTAAGAATGGATTTGTATAGACTGGCATTTTCTGGAAAGATTGCAAGGGCTATAAGAAGATCTATCTAGCCATACCATTTCCATGTCCTTTTTTCCCTATACATTTGTCTTTCATTTATAACAGAAGTGATTGCTTATGCTGTGAGGCTGACTGATCTCACAATCATAAAATACCAGGAATCAATGACCCAGATAGGTAGATGGATAAGACAGGCCGATTAATCCCCTAGTGTCTAGACATCTTTGTACGTGTTGGAATTTATCATAAATGAAAGCAATCATCCAATCACCCTCTTCTTTTCCTTCCATTTATTTTCAACGTGCTCTCCTGACTGCGTACTTGCTGCTGGCTGTGCACATATGCTCCACATCCTACCATAAATTTGAAATCTGTGAAAATGTGTAATGCTAGTCTGAAAATAACAAATTCTGTTAACAACTTTTGAACATTCATTTAAAAAAAAAGAGAAGGGGCCAGGAGTTTGGCCTAGTGGTAGAGTGCTTGCCTAGCATGCATGAAGACCCGGGTTCAATTCCTCGGCACCACATACATAGAAAAAAAAAGCCAGAAGTGGTGCTGAAGCTCAAGTGGTAGAGCTCTAGCCTTGAGAAAGTCTAAGGACAGTGCTCAGGCCCTGAGCTCAAGCCCAGAAATGGCAAAAAAAATAAAATGAAAAATAAAAATAGAAAGAAGGACTGGCAGTTTGGCCTAGTGGTAGAGTGTTTGCCTAGTATTCATGAAGACCTGGGTTCGATTCCTCAGTACCACATACGTAGAAAAAAAGCTGAAAGTGGTGCTGAGGCTCAAATGGTAGAGCTCTAGTCTTGAGAAAGTCCAAGGATAGTGCCCTGAGCTCAAGTCCAGGACTGGCAAAACAAAATTAAAAGAAATCAGTTAAGTGTATAGGTTCAGGTGTGTGGTATACCAGGAAACTTCCTGTGGAAAATCATTGATATGAGGAAGAACATAACATACTTTTAGCCTTTTGCAAGAAAAAAATTCTCCTCAACTTGAAAATGTTCTCCATTTAAGAGGCAGTTGTCAAAATGTTTCTCTACTCATTTTAAATATACCCCCAACTAAGTAGCTACACATTTGTTTTGAAAAAGATATGCAAATATTTGCCATTATTTTTGAATTAATAAATCAAAATAAAGCATTAACATTACATAGTACTTTGCATTTCTCAAAGAAAATTGTGCTATTTCATATGAAATTCCATTATGAGAAATTTCAGCAAATCAGCCAGGCTCCTGTATGTATCCTAGTTATTCAGGAATTCAGGAGACTGAGATCTTGAGATCCAGATGAAGTTTAAAGCCAGCTCTGGCAAAAAAAAAAAAAAAAAATCTGTGCTATCCTGTCTCTAAAAGAACCAGAAAAACAAAATAAGAAACAAGCAAACAAAAAACCCACAACAACAACAACAACAAATAACCTGGCTGGAATTGTGGTGGTAGTATAACCAGGCAATCAAGCAAGTGTGGTGATTATACTCTGAGTTTACTTCCTTGTGCTGGATTTTGAAAAAGAAATGTAGCATCATATGGTCTTTTTATGAAACATTTGTAGGATCCAACAGAAAACTAAAAATACCAGAAACGTCAAATATTTTTAAAATAGTTGAAAAATCACCATTTTTTTAAAGCTGAATAAAGAGTGGCAAACCTATTTTAGAGGGATGATCACTGAGCATAAAAGGCTGGTCATTTTGTGTCCTCGTAGTCAGGTATGCTTCCTTTCTTAGCCAACAGCATTAACAGAAACATGTTTGCATATTTGCTTACATAATTGACGGTCCTGGGGCTTGAACTCAGGGCCTGAGCACTGTCCTTGGGCTTTTTCCTCAAGGCCATGCTCTGCCATTTGAGCGACAGCACCACTTCTGGCTTTTTCCTATGTATATGGTACCAAAGAATTGAACCCCAGTCTTTGTGCATGCTATATACTCTACGAGTAGGCCAAACTCCAGACCCTATTTATAACACTTTAGAAAGAATATTTTATAGCACTTTGAAATAAGAATCATTACTACATCTTTATAAAACACATAAATAAATCTCACTTTTCGCTGTCCTAAGTGTTCACTTTAGTGTGATTATAGGGTCTTCTGTCATCATTTGTACTTGGCAAGACTCCAGAAGCAGTTTCAGGACTTACCTAGGCTTTCCAGTAAGCAGGTCTTAGCTTGGCACTATACCTAAAGATGTACAATTTCAAAAGAGACTGTTGACTTACCTGAGAAGCATTGCATTACAATTGAGCTATTGAAAGTGATTATTAATATATGGGTGCTATTGGAAAAAGAGGACATTTGTAGTAGGCATATTCAGAAACAAATGGTTTTCCTTATCTGACACTGCTGATAATTCTGAGCCAGTCATCTCTGGAAAGAATGGTTTTCCTCAACACCCACTTTCTGTCTGTGTTTCTTGGTTACAGCACTTGGCTTTCTTGGCAATTTTCTCATGGCTTGTTTCTCCCAACTTCTGTTATATTCTTCACAGAATCTTGCTTCTCTCAAAAGCCTTAGCTATGCCTGTACATATTTCCTGCTTGCTCAATAAAGTTTATTCAATACAAATAAACAAGAATAAGCAAATTTTGACCTCATCATGAATGTTCCCTGAAACTCTAAAAAAAAGTCAGGAACATGATCCTTTACATATACGATTTGGTCAACAGTTTATTGAAATCTTTGAATATACTTTCTGCTTTGTGGGCTTGTTGCATTGGTATTGTTGTCATACATTTCCTTTCCACACAGATTTGGCCATTTTATTCATGCTCCATTCAAACTTAATACACTTAACACAGCCTTCTTCTGACCAAAGTTGATGTGCAATAGGAAGAAAATAGTTCTCAGAATGGGGTCAAAGACCCCCATCCAAAGTTCTATTAGATGATTTCATTCTCTCAACAAACAGCAACAAAAATGATTGGCTCCTGCCACAGGAATAGAATTGTGAAAACTGTGATCTTAAAGATGAGAGAGTAGCATGAGACACATTTTTGTGGATTCTGAGAGCTATCCCAGAACACTCACCCTTAGTGATGAGAACTTGGTAAAACTAATAATCCTCCCCTTCTTTAAAGAAAGTTTCATGATATGACAATGAAAACAACAGTAAAAGTAGAGTAGCATTGGCTTAGAACTCTAATGGTTTGGAGGCCCTTGTAATCAGATATCAGACATTCACAGATGGTCCTTTAAACTTGACTGGACATTTGGACTGGTCCATCATAAATCTCCAACCCGAACAATAGATTCCTTCTTCCAATAGACTCCGCCCTCACCCAGACACAGAGTTGATAGCCATTTCCTTCCTTACAAGGCAGATTAACTTTTACCACCATTAATTAGCTATAAATAAATTCATTTCCTTTTTCTCAGCTCAATGATTTTATTGTTTATCAACAAATAACAGTTTTGTTACTATTTGGATTGGATCCATTCGATTCTCTTCTGTACCCTAACGGATACTTTGCTCGGTTTTTGGAGCAGAGCTGAGCTGATAATTCTTGTGGTGGTAAGCTGTTAATTAACATAGTGTTTGACGGAATGTCCCTATTCTATCAGTCAGTGAATCCATTACTACAGTGTTACAGAGGCCACAGCCTGGTCGCTGTCATTGTGATTGTAGTGACACGCAATATTGGGCTCAAACAGTACAAAATTTAGTGGAAGTTTACAAACATGAAATTGTATACTTAACAGCAAAATTCTTAACAATTGTAGAAAATCTTGGGCTCCCTTTCTACATGCCAATATGGCTATATTTTACCATAAAATTAATATAATTAATTCTGAATGGAAACTGAAAGTAACCCAGAATGACAAATGCATATATTGTGGGCATATGCAATTTTTGCCAACTAGCTATAATTTAGCCTTTATGAACCAGAATATTGTCTTTGTTCTGTTTGTAATTGATGAGAAATAAATAGCATAAGATTTCCTCTAATTTTATGCATGGAACTCAATGTGCCTGCTAATTTCTGAATGTTGAAATTATACTTAGAAAGGATACAAATGGAAAAGAATTTAGAAAAAGCAGTTCCTGGCTTTTTATTTCCTACATGGTATTCTTCAAAACTAATTGAAGTTACTTTTCACATAAGTTCTATTGAATGTTTTATTAGATAAAATTTAGTTTTATCAAAGAGGAATTATGAATGGCTTTTAAAATAGTTGCATAATCTCAAATTGGAAAAAATTTAGGTAATTAAGATAAAATATAATGTGTATTTTGTTCAGAAATGCTTATTTGTATTTATATTCATCTTTAATAATTATGGCTTGATTAGAATTTTAGTCTTATCAGGTAGATGAGACCTTCAACATGCTGATCTAGCTTTTGCTTTTCCTATGCTAATTTATGAATAATTTACATTTGGCCCATGGGCATTTTACAATGCACAATGACATGGGTATCTTGATAAGATGCTAATTAACAATTTTACCAGCAACTTCTTCCCAATACAGAGCAGATATCATATCATAGAAAACTGTATTTTAAACTATGTCTAATACTTTACAGGGGAAGAAAGAATTTTTTTTAATTGTTCAGGGCTGGGAGTTTGTCCTACTGATAGAGTGCTTGCCTAGCATGCACTGGTTCGATTCCTCGGTACCACATACATAGGAAAAGGACAGAAGTGGTGCTGAGGCTCAAGTGGTAGAGCTCTAGCCTTGAGAAAGTCCAAGGACAGTGTTTAGGCCCTGAGTTCAAGATCAGGACTGGGGAAAAAAATGTTCATTTCCATAAGCTACTTGATTTTTTTAAAATTTAAGTACTTTGCATAGAAAACCATATGCCTTCTCTTTATATTAAGGACATTTTCATTAATATTTCATTGTTTTCTATATGAAGGCTATATGACTATTCATAAGTTCAAATCAGAAATTAGCCCAGTATATACTATGTATATACCATATATACAGTCTATCTTGTGTATTATGCCATAATATATAACAACTATGTGTTATATATCTGTCCATATATATCTATCTATTTGTGGATATATGTTCTATGTATATATGCATCCACTGAGAGTCTTGGAAAACATTCCTCATGATAAGAGTAGATCGTATTATCCTTGGGCTTTCTCAAGGCTAGCACTCTACCACTTGAGCCACAGCACCACTTCTGGCTTTTTCATACTGAAGAATTGAATCCAGGGCTTTGTGCATCCTAGGCGAGCAGTCTACCATTAGGCCACACTCCTGCCCCCCTACATACAATCATATATTCATATCATATATTGAGTAGTTGAATAATTGTTTAGCAAGCCAAAGCCTATACTTCTGCCAACTACCAACTATCCTGGAAGGAACATGATGTGAGATATGAGAGCCCTTCATATTATATTCCGTTTACATAGATTGAAAGATATGCTCATTCATAGTTGACAGAAAATTTTTAGCTATCCTGAAAAAAGGGAAGAGATTCTTCACTGATAGAAGGGCATGTTCCTTCAAATTTTGCAATCTACTACTAAGGAAATGTAGTCACTCACTCTCAGTACTCTTTCCTGAGGGACACTTGATAAGTTTCATATCTACTTTGGAATCAGAATTTATCCTGGTTAGTTCAAAGCCTTTCTTAATTCCATACTAGAAGCATAAGGCAGAGCTCAGCCATAACAATGTTAGAACTGAATATGAAGAACAGAAGGAAAAGATAATTATGAATCCCTGTAATGTGTGACACGTGTTGAAGTCAAGAACATTATTCTAGATTCAGAGTAATTTTATTAAAATTTCTAGGTTTTAATCGTCCCATGTAGGAGTAACATGAATAATCATGTATAATCCTCAAAAGAATTCTGAAATGCACCAACAAGTAGTTGGCTGTCCAAGCATTGTTGCCCAAGGCCACACAAATTAAGATACAAAACCAGAATAAAAATAAAATTAGATAGCCTGGCTCATAATATATAATATAAACTTGCATTGATATATATATATATAAATATATAAATATGTATATATAAATATCTCCAGTGCAGTGGGATTCCATCATAAGAGAAACAACTAATGAATCCCATCAGTTTACAATCAATGCAATATGCTCAACAGGCTCCGTGATGGTAAGAGACTTATTTCACATTAATTAGCTAGTTAAGTTAGAACAGAGATTATACTCAAATTTTAGATTCCTATTGGAAAGAATATAAAATAATGTCCTGTGGTACAGTTATGTTTTGTTTTGTTTTGTTTCATGAATGCTGAGATTTCTGTTCTAGGTCTAAGAATTGTCAACCTTTGTTGATTTTTGTTTTTCCTCAGTTTGGTCCTTTGCCACTCCAGGTGTTTCATATGAATGCTATTGCAACTAATCGTGTTCATTTTCCATCTCTCACAATTTTCTCCTCTTCTATCCAGACATTCATCGGTCATTCAAAGACAACCAAGTGAACCTACGCACGGTGGTTCACGCCTGTAATCCTAGCTACTCAAGAGGCTGAGATCTGAGGATCAAGGTTCAAAGCCAGCTCGGGCCCAAAAGGATCTGGAACTTTTATGTCCAATGTACCTCTAGAAAATGGGGAGGGGGGGGTCAGGGATAACACCCAGGCCCAGGGGTAAGGCAGTAGCCTTGAGCTGAAGAGCTCATGGACAGTGCCCAGGCCAAGATTAAGTCCCATGACCCAGCACAAAAAAAAAAAAAAAAAAAAAAAAAAGATAACCAAATGGAGTCAAGTTAATTGGGAGGGCGGAAAATTATACAATGGAAGAACATTTCCATTGGCACATTCATAGGACAAGTTGACCAACCACTTATTCTTTTTAACTATCCAGGGAAGAATCTTGTCCAACTCTCCTTCACTGATGTGGTGTAGACAGATAAGGATTGTGTCATAAATGCCTACGTAGACATTTTCTTCTCAACTTACCAGCTCTATGAACTGCAAAGAGCTTCACTTCAGGATGTGTATACATTAGTGAACTCTGCCAATATAAAAGTAAGGGATTGTACCAGAGTGCACGAAATAGAACACAGATTAACATACTGAAAAAATCATTAGAATTTCTGAATTTTTTGCCAATTCTGGGCTTGAACTCAGAGCCTGAGCACTGTCCTTGAACTTTCGTAAGGCTAGAGCTCTACCACTTGAGCCTCAGCACCACTTCTGGCTTTTTTCTAGGTATGTGATACCAAGGAATTGAACCTAGGTCTGCATGCATGCTAGGCAACCTCTCTAATCACGAGGACAGACTCCCAGCCCCAAATTTATTTTTTTCATATATTTTTACTGTAATTAATAGAAGGGTTACATTATATTCTTCAGATAGAAGGTACATTACTTCACAAATATTGATACCCTTTCTCATGTCCTGTTTCCTATTTCCCTTCCCCCTCCCCCTCATAACTTGATTTTCCCCCTTCCCTCTCCTATTTCAAACAACCAATTAAGCATATATGAAATATATCAGATAACAAGGTGAAATATTGTAATATAAGATAACCAAGGGACAGCAAAAGAGATGAGAGATACCCTAGTACATCAAGGACAACAATCACTCATTATATGGCTTTTGTTTCTATATCCTGGAGGTCCTTACATTTAGCGTCATATTATATGACCTTATGTAACTAGATTTTGTTCTATTGTGAATCTCTGCTAGGGGAGCCCAACGTTTCTACTGGTTATGACAAATGAGGGAGACTTTTGAGCCTATGTTCCTTTAAGTCTGGTTTACTTCATTTCATATGATTTTTTCTAAGTCTTTCCATTTCCTTACAATTGGGGCGATGTCATTCTTTCTGAGAGCAGCATCGAATTCAATTGTGTACAAATACCACAACTTGTTGATCCACTCATCAACTGAGGGACATCTGGGTTGGTTCCATACCTTTGCTATGGTAAATAGTGCTGCAATGAACATCATTGTGCTAGTGGATTTAGTATGTCTTTGTTTCTGGACAATTGAGCAAACGCCAAGTAATGGAATTGCTGGGTCATAGGGGAGCTCTATGTTTAGTCTTTTGAGGAACTGCCATACTGCTTTCCATAGTGGTTGAACGAGTTTGCACTCCCACCAGAAGTGTAGTACTGATCCCTCCTATCCACATCCCCTCAAGCATCTGTTGTTATGAGTTTTCTTGATCCTGGCCATTCTAACTGGAGTGAGGTGGAATCTTAGAGTTGTTTTGATTTGCATTTCTTTTGTGGCCAGAGATGTCAAGCATTTCTTCAAGTGTTCATAGGCCATTCTTATTTCTTTTTCAGAAAAGACTCTCTTTAAGTCTTTGGCCCATCTTTTAATGGGATGGTTATTTCTTTGGAGATTAATTTTGGGGTGATTCAATTTTTGAAGCTGTTGATATATTTTAGATATGTGGCCTTTGTCTGTTGTATGGTTGGTGAAGATCTTCTCCCACTCTGTAGACTTTCCAGTTAATTTGCTAGCTATATCCTTTGCCATACAGAAGCTCTGCAGTTTAATGCAGTCCACTTATCCAGCCTTTCTCTGATTTGTTGTGTTTCTTTGTCCTTATTAAGAAATTTTCGACCTGTGCCAAGGAGACCTAGTGTATCTCCTATTCCTTCTCGTAAAGTTTTCAGTGTATCAGCTTTTACTTCGGGGTCTTTGATCCACTCAGAGTTAATCCTAGTGCAGGGTGACAAAGAAGGATCCAATTTTAGTTTTCTGCAGGTGCTTAACCAGTTCTGCCAGCACCACTTGTTGAAGAGGCTATCTTTCTTCCATTCTTTTTTTTGGCTCCCTTATCAAAGATTAGGTGACCATAGGTTTGTGGGTTAATATCTGCATCTTCAATTCTATTCCATTGGTCTTCGGGCCTGTTCTTGTGCCAGTACCAAGCTGTTTTGATAATTATAGCTCTGTAATAGAGTCTAAAGTTTGGTACTGAAATTCCTCCTGGACTGTTCTTTCTGCTAAGAAGTGTTTCTGCTATATGGGGTCTTTTATTGTTCCATATGAAATTTTGGATTGCTTCTTCTATTTCTTTAAAGAATGACATTGGGATATTGATGGGTATTGCTCTGAATTTGTAGATAGCCCTTGGCAAGATTGTCATTTTCATGATGTTGATTCTTCCAATCCAGGAGCATGGGAGGTTTTTCCATTTCCTCAGTTCTGCTTTAATTTCCTTTTTCAGGGTTTTAAAGTTTTCATCAAAAAGGTCCTTTACATTCTTAGTTAAGATAATTCCTAGGTACTCTATTTTCTTTGAGGCTATTGCCAAAGGAGTTGCTTTCCTGATGGGTTGCCTCGTGCCTCTCAGTGTTGGCATAGAAAAAGGCAGTTGATTTTTGAGGGTTAATTTTATACCCTGCTACCTTGCCAAAGTTTTGAATCAGCTCAAGGAGCTTGCCAGCCCTGGATTTTTATATTAAATATTTTAAATGTCTTTTTTATGTTAGCTCACTACATTTTGACTTTTCTGTCCCTAACCTTCCAAGCCAGAGCACAGTGTGTCATTTCCAGCATTATTATATTGTTTGCATTAACCACAGTACTGCAAACTATATTATTTTAAATCTGCTATTGAAAAAGATATTCTCTTGTTTCCTTATACTATTTTAATTTAATTTTTCTCTTGTTCAACTGGATTTAATATTAAATTCACTGAATAGATACATATTGCTACAGAATGCTTTTAATTTGAAAACTTTAAACTTTTTTTCACAATAATTAGAAATAGATGTGCAAATCAATTTGAATAATAGTCAGGAATAGATACATAAATCAATTTCGAATCCTTTTTTGAGGCTTTTTTTAGTGGAGCTGGCAGAAAGTTCTTTTTCTCTCTGATTTTGTCAAATTTTAACACTTTCTGGACCCTCCTCCCACTATCATGCTTTGAGTGGTACTGAATTTCTTCCTCAAATGTCATGATATCAGATCTTAAGGTGGGGACCAGAGGACCTTGCTGTTTCTGAATGATTTTCTCTCTCTCCTCCCTAATATCTTTAGCTTGTAATATCATACCACTGTAATATACATCCAGTTTACTAACCTTAAACACTTTGCTTACATAGTGATGAACAATCTTGGAGAAATTGCTCTAAATTACGTTCCTTGGTTCTCTGACCTCCTTTGGTTGACTTTCATTCTCTCTAATTTGTGCTTCTCTTTCTCTTGATTTTGTCCTTATTCACAAGTATGATCTCTTTACAGTCTTAATTCCAATACCTCAGCTACCTCTTGATACTCTAGAATGCTCCCTCTAAAACACAATCTGTCCACACTATCAGAATGATATTTCATGAAAAGACTCACATTTTCTTTGTCTTAAGCCCCTTACTTTTCATTATTTTCATCACCCAGCAGAAATTACCTAATCAATTCTTTGTAAATAGTATCAATCACTAATTCACTTCTTCCCTCTTTTTCTATGCCACTTTCCTGGTTAAAAACAAACAAACAAACAACAAAAAAAAAACACATAATTTAAAGTGAAATTTTAAGCAGAATAATAGTCAGGAACCAGGCCATCAGCCACTTCTCTTTGTCCATCTGCTCTTCTGTTACTCCTAACTCTTATGAATAACTGTCTATTTCTCTAAAAATAAAGGGGTGAGCTGGGAACATGCCTTATAGTAAAGTACAGTGCTTGTGTAGCATGCTTGATGCCCTGGATTCGATTCCTTGGTGTCACATACACAGAAAAAGCCAGCAGTGGCATTGTAGCTTAAGTGGTAAAGTGCCAGCATTGGCCCAAAGAGGCTCAGGGACAGTTTCCAGGCCATGAGTTCAAGTCCCAAAATGGGCCAATTATTTTAAAAAAGAAGTGATAAGTCTTTTGTACACCTGCTTACAGATGATAGAATAAGAACATAACTTGAATAAAGAAAGTAGAACTAAAGGGAATTAGTTAACATATATAAAAGACTCAAGATGAGAATCATACATGTAAATAAAAATGAGAATATGCATAAGAAATAAGAGAGTGAGGTATAAAATAGGCTAGGAGATTCTAAATCTGTAGAGTATAGAGCAGTCTGGTGGGGTGTAAATTAAGAACAAGTTTTTATTGTAGTCATAGGCCTGCATATACAGGTTATAAATTCAAGCAAAGTTTTATCTCAGTCTTGAGGCTATATTGCTTGTTCCTTGAGAAATCTGTTTTTATTTATATAAATAATTTTCACCCATTTGTATGAGGTTTTCTCATCTTCTCTAGAGGAATCAGCTTTATGCAAGGTCAATTTTAGTTGTTAATTATGTCTAAAAGCATCTCAAGGAAATTGCCAACCTGAGGCTTAACCAAATAGCAAGACACCTTGGATTAGCTACCCTGACACCTTGACATGCAAAATTATCCATCACACAGAAAGGAGCAATTCATATGCTCCCATACTCTTCCATACACACCTTTCCTCCCACGGGCATTAGTGTCAATTTTTGTCTTTATTTCTTTGTGTCACTGCACATCAGGGTTACTTAATCTCAGCACTGAACACACACTGAAGTAATGTCTCACTGCAACATAAAATACTGCAGCTCTGACCTCTACTCATGAGTTTTCATGAACATATCTAACTATGATAATACAAAAAGTTATCTCCAAGAGGAATAAAGATAGGGATGGGGAGTGTGGTGGAAATGCAGTTATAAAATACAATGTGTAATCTACAGAATTAAGAAAATTGATGGAGGTGTTGAGTTGGGAGAGATGGGAGAGAATGATGAATGAGGTTGATTCATTGTATGTATATATTACTTTGCTGAATGACACTTTGTACAAGTACCTAAAAATTAGGTACTTAGTCAGCTTTTGAATACTTAAGTGTATAATATCAGTATGATGGTTATATATGAAAATGAATTCCCAATATTTTTACACACCTTTTTTTTCTTCAGTCATTCTCAACTCTGTTGATGACAATTCCAGTCAAGTCTCTCAGACCAAGAAATTACTAGAATGAGTTCTTACTTCTCTCTCCCTTTCATATCTCATAAAAGAACCATTACCCAATTTTTATTTAATCTACCTTCAAAGTATTTCTACAGTCTGACCATTTCTCAGACTTGCCTAACTGATGACAGCTATCTTCATCTTCTGCCTAACCTACTGCTAGAGATTTCTGGATGGAATCTCGCACCAGTCACTGTCATCTCCATAAAGTTAACAATATAGTATTGTTTTCAGTAAAGAGCAAATTCACCTTGTCAAGTTAAAGTCACCTGTCCCCTGTTCTCAGAATCCTCTGGTACCTTCTCATCTCGGCCCTTGAGAGTGAAAGTAAAATCCCAACAAATGCCTAACAAGATTTGTCCCTTTCCTAACACCACGTGTTTCCATTTTTAAATTACTTTCATTTGTACAGGCTCCCAAATCCAGGAAGAAAATTGAACCCAAGTGCTATATCTATGAGCAACATTCTCAACTCTTTCTTTATCATTTTATTTTGAGATAAGGACTTGCTACGTTGTTCAGCATGGCCTTGCATGCATGAAGTATTCCAGGCTGCACTCATCATCTTCTATTACTGTTGATGACAATTTCACACTGAACCCACTTGAAACTACATAGTTTCCAAAACACCAAGCATACATTAGGTCTGACTTCCAGACAGGCATGACTTGCTGCCTGTCATAGCCTTCCCTCACAAGACTCTATAACCATTGTTTGCACAGCTTTTTAAGTCTTCACTCATGTTGTCTTTAGAGTCAATCTCAGTATGGATTGCCAGGATTGCTGTAACAAAGTCTCACAAAGTCCATGTCTTAAACAGCAGAAATGTATCATTATTTTTAAATGAAAAAAGCCTACTCCACCATCTCTCCTTGTCTTCATATTCTCATCAAGTCAACTCTGCAGATTCACACTGTCTTCCTTTCTGTGCACAAATTCCTTCTTTGTAGCTGCACAGCAACCATAGCAGATGATAGCCCATATTGATGTCCTCATTTTGACTTGATTATCACTCTGTAAATAATGTCCTGTCTGAATTTACGGATTAGGACTTCGTCCTACACATTTTGAGGACATGCAGTTCACTTTGAAATACCTACAAACATCCATTTAAGTGACAACTTAACCTTCTGCTCATCTTTCTTCTTATAATATTTATCACCACTTAGCACACTGTCTTCCCTCCCAAGAAGCCAGAACCTTTGTTTCTCAAGATTACAGAGTAGATCAGACCACTTAGTAAATGCTTAATAATTTTTACTGGATATTCATTTACCAAAATCCATCGCATGTTTTTCCTCCAGAACTGATTTCTTCACTGACTTATTCTTTACTTCCTGGAATTAAAAGAGGAAAATGCCAGCCCTGATTCCTTAGCTCCTTGCCATGGCTCATTTACAGATACCATTCAGGATACGCGGAAAATCACTCCATCTGAGGAACATACTGAACCTGACAGAGTAATAACAAAAATTTCCAGGTATTTGATAATTCACTTCTAAAATAATCGAGAAATCTACAAATGGTTTTGTATTACTTTTTTGCTAGGCTTGACACGAGTTTATTTTCAATAGTCTTACAAAGTGACACACCATTCTCTTCTTGCAATCTTTCCTTATAAAATGTTGTCACATGTATCTTCTTTGTTTATTCATGAAGCACAATGCGAGTGAGAACTATCTTTCTTGAAATCAAATTTATCTGTTCTAACTGTGCACTAGTGGGCACATTTGATTGACTTCTCTAAAATTTTCTTATTTACATTGCTCTGGTTTTTTATATATATACATATATATCATATATATATCATACATATGATATATATAAATACCATCAAATACAAACTTAGTTATAATTTACTGCTCAATTGAGTAAATATGTGCCCCAAGTAATCCATAGAATGTCAAGGAAATAATACATAATAGCCTTAAAATATCAATGAAAAGTACCCTTTCCTAAAATAGGCTAACTTCCTTCCAATGCCATCATATTTAGTGCGGTTTTGTTTTTAATCAATGAATACAAAGGTAGTGATGTGTTCATTTGAAAGGAAGACAATAATTGTTAGCAAGTCATTAAGAATCATGCAGTACTTCGGTTTTTGCCAAAAGTGCATCATTAGTAGCAGAATATAATGATATCAATAAACTTTAAAGAATTGCTTTACAGTAAATAGTTGAAGGACCCTTGTATTTGGTGATGACAGTTATATATAACTGTATACAGTTTCTTTGATGAACAGCCATAAACAAAATTAAGCAAGAGACAATCTTCATTTAGGACTCATTGAAGACCTTCAAGCAGTAGATTTAGCTTTTCATCCATTCTTTCTTTCTGCCTTTCTTTTTCTTTTTTTTTTTTTTGCCTTTCTCCTAAAGTATTCTCATTTAAGAACTCTTGTTTGTTAGGAAAGACATGAAACATGCAGCTTGCATTTTCCAACTTTAGAAATAACAAGCGCATAATCACTTAAAATCCCAAAATAGATGATTGGGCGGGGGTAGGGGGATGGAAATGGGGACAAAATCATGAGAAGGGGAATCAAAGTGTGAGAAGTAATTCACCAGCTACCTGGTGAATAAAGCTGTAACCCCTCTATATAGTACAATAAAAATTTAAGAAAAAGAAAGTGGAAATAATTGATACGCATATCCGCACCTATAAAGAAGTACTAAGGAATGCAGAAAAAAAACCTACAAATAGGGTCATTTCCTATACAGAGAATTTAGACAGCACTTCGATTTCTGTGTGTATGTGTACTGAGGCTTAAACTCAGTACCTGGGCATTGTCCTTTTAGCTTTTTTTGCTCAAGGCTACTACTCTACCAACTGAACCACAGCTCTACCTTTAGCTTTTTGATAATTGGAGAAAAGAGTCTCATACACTTTATTGTCCAGGCTGGCTTTGAACAGTGATCCTCCGATCGCAGCCTCCTGAACAGGTAGGATGACACAGTGAGCCATTGGCTCTGGCTGGTATTTTGATTTTGGAGTCATTTGAGTGTATCAATTATATAAAACACATAAAAAGTAATGTTTACCATATCAGACACATACACTTATCAGGCACTATGCAAGAAAAAAACTGACCTTGGCTTGCATTTAATCATCAAAACAAATATACAAAATAAATTTAAAGGGAAGTTTTGTTTCACCTTAATTATGAAATAGATTCAGGCAAAAAAATATGAACCAAGATCTGCTACCTTCTATTTTCCTGTTATTGTCATCATCTTTCTGAGAATGAGGGAATACAAACATTGGTTATATTTTTGCCAGGCAAAACATAAGAGTATTTATTCTAATGTGAATGTTTTCAGCAGAGTTTTTCTCTATCCACTCTAGGGATGTTCTTTCATTCATAGCTGGTTTTGGAAGCTCTATGACAGGAAAGCTACAGAGTCCTTATGTCTGCCAGGAGTCCTGGAATAAAGCAACAGAATCCTCTGCCCTCTGCTGCCTTTGTGTTCATGCTTTGTTCTAGCTGTTGTGATTTTCAGAAAGGGGTCACCTTAGCACTGTGAAATCAATCTATTTTGAGAGATGCTAAATATTTGTATTGGTTGTTAATTATGTCTAATAATCATATACACACATAGAATTATATGATTTCCATTCCTGTAGAATCTTAGCATATATTTATGTGGTTGTCCATTGATCAGCAAGGCACAAACATATCAATGTTAGAAAAGGAAAAATTATACTTTTAAAAGAAGTGATCTGTAATTTGCACGGTTGATTTTTTATGTACTTCATTTCCGTAATGGTGAATCATTTATCCATAATACTTATGAATAATATACATGTCCAAAAAGGAAATATATGCAATCTGTAACATATATATTAGAAATGCAAAATATATAGTAATTGTCATTTCAATTTATTATTTTATGATACTTTGACTCTAAATTTTGTTGGGTTCTTGACTCTAAGCACTTGAATATTTTTTATTATTTTTTTTACCAGTCCTGGGCCTTGAGATCAGGCCTGAGCACTGTCCATGGGCTTTCTCAAGGCTAGAGTCTACCACTCGAGCCACAGCACCATTTCTGGCTTTTTCTATGTATATGTGGTACTGAGGAATTGAACCAAGGTCTTCGTGCATGCTTGGCAAGCACTCTACCACTTGGCCAAACTCCAGGCCCCTATTGTTTTTTCTATTGTAATGTATAGAGGGGTTACAGTTATATTTGCCAGATAGTAGGTGCATTTCTTTTCACACATTGATACACGTTGGGAAGAGCATGGTTCCTCTACAAGGCTGGTTGATAGTCCCTAAATCATCAAGGGCATACTCTTAAAAAGTAGTTGTTATAGGGGCCGGGAGTTTGGCCTAGTGGTAGAGTGCTTTCCTAGCATGCACAAAGACCGAAGTTTGATTCCTTGGTACCACATACATATAAAAGCTGGAAGTGGTGCTATGGCTCAATGGCAGGGCACTAGTCTTGAGGAAAAAGCTCAAGGAACAGTACTCAGGCCCTGAGTTCAAGCCCCAGGACTGGCAAAAAAAAAAAAATAGTTGTTATATAAGCCTGGATTTTGTACCTCACAGCTCTCTCCTCATAAAATGTGACTCTTCTTCTTCTTCTTCTTCTTCTTCTTCTTCTTCTTCTTCTTCTTCTTCTTCTTCCTCCTCCTCCTCTTCTTCCTCCTCCTCCTCTTCCTCCTCCTCCTCTTCCTCCTCTTCCTCTTCCTCCTCCTCCTCCTCTTCCTCCTCTTCCTCCTCCTCCTCTTCCTCCTCCTCTTCCTCCTCCTTCTTCTCCTCCTCCTCCTACTTTTTCCCCCTTTGGCCAGTCTTGGGGCTTGAACTCAGGGCTCAGGCACTGTACCTGAGGTTCTTTTGCTCAAAGCTAGCTTCTGCCACTTGAGCCACAGCCCCTTCAATCTTTTTCTGTTTGTGTGGTACTAAGGAATTGATCCCAGGGCTTCATATCTGCTAGGCAAGCACTCTACCACTAAGCTACATTCCCAGCCATGTGATTGCTTCTAATTTTTTTTTTTTTTGCCAGTCTTGGTCTTAAGCTCAGGGCCTGAACTGTCCTTGGATTTTTCTCAAGGCTAGAACTCTACCACTTGAGTCTTAACCCCACTTCTGGCTTTTTCTAAGTATGTGGTACCAAGGAATCGAACCTAGGTCTTCGTGCATGCTAGGCAAGCACTCTACCACTAGGCCAAATTCCCAGCCCTGCTTCTATTTTTTTAAATTGTAATTAATAGAAGGGTTACAGTTATATTTGCTAGAGGGTGCATTACTTCACACACATTGATTCCCCTTCTTATGTTTTTGTCCCCATTTCCCTCCCCCCAATCATCTTGTTTTTCCTCTTCCCTGTGATTGCTTTTATATTCTCATCATTCCTATCCATGTCAGCATTCGGTAGCTAAGAAGCTGTGCATATTTTGCCAGGGCTATGACATTTAAACTTTTTATGTCCAACATTGTGAGTTAAATAAGACATTCTTTTTCTTTTTCCTTTTTGAAACCAGAGAACATTTAATTTTGCACACAACCTCTTAAAGTGATACAATCAATACTAGACACACCCATGTTATCAAAAGCCCTTCACCAAATAAGTAGAAGGTGTCTATAAACCCCTATTACCCCAATAGTGTCTGTGAGATTCCTGGTTTTGTGTCTAGAAGTTGAATGGCAAGGGAATCTGCAACCTGGATGGGAAAGAGGGACATCTTTTCTCCAGGAAGATCTTCACATTGCTTAGATCACATTTGTTGCCCACCAAGACAAGAGGCCGGTTGACCTGCGGGCCCCCAGGATGCCTGTGTTTGCTGCAGCAGAGAGGAGAGGACATCTAGAGCAAAGACAACCAGCACGCCATCACCAACTGCCAGACACTGGCACTCAAGCGCTTTGTCTATCTTGTCCTTCCATTTTGGGCTCTGTCTCCATCACCACATCACTGCATCGACCCTGCCATCAGTTTTTCCATGTCTAAGCCATTCTTTTCCATAAGTTGCTTGTCTTCAGTGTTTCATCATAGCGTTGAAAAGTAGATCCACTACAAATCCTAGTAAAAGGTCTATTAAGTATGTCTATTTTGAATAAAATCTTCTATGGGAAAGCTACTCTGGTAGTTGAGGGAAAATATGTGTGAAATTTTACTGAATAAAATCACTAGATCTGCGGGGCGCTGGTGGCTCATGGCTGTAATCCTAACAACGCGTCAGTCTGAGGCCTGAGTGAAAGTCATGATTTGAGGGCAGCCCCAGTAGGGACTGTTCTCTGGCTCTGAGTTCAGACTCTGGGACAGGCAAGGCACACACACACACACACACACACACACACACACACACACACACCAGTAAGACAGGGAAATAAAAGGTAAGGAAAAATAAGGTTTATGTCTTCTTCATATCTGAAAGACATTTCAACCTGAAAGAGTATCTTAGAATTACTTCCACAGCCAGAGTTACTTTAAAAATAACAACCAACAAACAACCTGAAGTTCATGATGATACCTGTCCACTCTATTCACTACCTTCTACTTTGGTCTCTCAATGTCAACTCAATGAAAAATTTTAAAGCATCTCATAAAATATAAGAAAATAAATCTCTGTAAATTACTTTACCTGTGGTGTTCATGCCTATAAAGTTGAAACATTAAATATGGAAATGAAGAAAAATCAAAAATAAGAAAGTTATTATATCACTAGTGATCACAAGGGCTTTTTTGCATGTGTGTGCCAGTCTTGGGGCTAGATGCCAGGGCCTGGAATTGATCCCTTAGCCTCTTTTGCTCAAAGCTAGCACTCTACCACTCATTTATAAGCTAATTTAGTGGAGATAAGGGTCTCATAGACTCTTCTATATCCCCAGCTGACTTTGAACTGTGATCCTTAGATTTCAACCCCCTGAGTAATTACGATTCTAGGAATGAGTATAATATACCAAGAATATATTATTTCTGGTTGTGTGCAGTGGTTCATGCCTCTAATCTTAGCTCTCAAGAGGCAGAGATCTGAGGATCACGGTTCAAAGCCAGCCCAGGCATAAAAGGACCTGAGACTCTTATCTCCAATTAACCTCTAGCAAATGGGAAGTGGGGCTTGGCTCAAGGGTAGAGCAGTAGCCTTGAGCTGAAGAGCTCAGGGACAGCACCTAGGCCAGGTTCAAGCCCCATGACCCACAAAAAGAAAAACGGGGGAAAACAAGATGAGGGGTGGAGGTGGAGGGAGGGAAATGGGGACCAAGACATGTGAAAGGGTATCAATATATGGGAATTAATGCACCATCTATCTGGCAAATATTATGTAACCCTTCTATTAATTACAATTAAAAATATATGAAAAAAATAAAAGAAAAAACATTATTTCTATACATTAGATGACTAAATTACATCTATTTCAGTAATATTTACTTATAGATAATTCAAACAATAGAATGTTCCAATAACCATATTTGTTATATATTATGACTTAATTTCACAGTGACCTTGAGTTCTCACAGCATTTCAAAGTACCTTCTGAATTACCAAAGATGCAGTTATGCTCAATTTAATTTTAGTGCAAAGAGTATGTTAATAATGTGAATTATTATTTGAAGTTGTTACCCAGGGATAATATTCAATATACAGTTCTTACATTAACCAGAACATTAAGTTCATAGACATTTTCATTGATCATATCTTTGGTATTTTTCAAACTTGAAAATTCAAAATTAATAGTAATGGTAATAATAATAACATAAGGAGATTCCTTTGAAGCACATGTGTTACTTATTTTTTATCATTAAACTATCATTTTTACTACATTTAAAGAGTTGAACAAAGGAGTTGACATTCAAAATAGCAGTTTAAAAATGCAATGTATCTCTGTCGTCATCCCTTTTAACATTCTCACCCATCCCTCACAAAGATTACCTGTGCAACTTATTTTTATAATGACCTATTTGTTCCAAAGTAAAGCATTCTTCCTCAGGCTTCTATAGCAGCCTCTTTCAATATACAATATATTCCAAGTGTCCACTTGCAGCTTCATATATCTCCTAAGACACTGTGTTGATGAGGAGGGAATGGCTCTATTAATGCATGATACATGCACATTCATTTTACCTAATTGAATGATGCCTATGAATGAGTCACTGGAATGATTTTGATTGTAGTACAGTGATACAATTTTTAGATGAATGCACAAGAGAGAAGTCTTTCTATAAACACCACAAAATTTTAATGGCACCCTAAGTTTGCTTCAGAATAAAGCAAAATATTGCTTGCTGCTGGTAGCTCTTGCCTATAAATCCTAGCTACTCAGGAGGCTGAAAACTGAGGATTGTGGTTCAACGTTAAACTGGACAGAAAAGTCTGTGAGACTTATCTACAATTAACCACTGAAAATAAATAAATAAATAAAAGCCAGAAGTGGAGTTTTGGCTCAAGTAGTAAAGCGTTGCTCTTGAGCCAAAAAAAGAAAATGCTCAGGGACAGCATCTAGACCCTGAGTGCAAACCCAGTACTGTCATCAAGCAACTTTAAAATTAATTAATTAATATAGCAACAAATAATACTTACATATAAATAGCCTTTAGGTCACCCAGAATATGTCCTTTATTTTGGCAATCTGCCTGACATCTTTGCTATTTTATGCTCACTATTGTTTGAATACCCATATTATGAGTTTGCTCTCCTTTGGCCTGTGAAATTGATCTTATGAATTTTCTTTTCAATCATTTCAGTAGATGTTCTAATTTACATTTAAAATATATGGCCGGTGAAGGAACAGCCTGGAGTGATTCTATTTCATTGATAGTGACGAGGATGAACATGTATATATAGTGTTTACTAATCTCCCAGAGAAAGGTTAGAGGGGTCCAGATTAGATGAAATCTCCTCATCCATGACATATAGTTTATGCTTTCCTGCATCTGATTTGTCATTTCCGTCTTTAGAAGCAAGGCATCAGGTAAATGTTAAGGACAGAGATGTGTTTATTTATTGGTACCTGGAAAACATAAATGGGGTAAATGTGTCCACTTAGAAGTAGAGAGCAACTAGTTATACTGCAAGGGTTTGCATTTGCAGAATGGAGTATCATTTCACATTTAATTAAATTATTTTAATTTTTAATGAAAACATAGGCATAGGAATATTCAAAGTATTTATATTTAGGGCAATGCTTCCCTGGCTGCCAGAATCTGATTGAGTTCATAGAATCCTTCCTGATTTATATCAGCTAGGGAAACCACATTGTCTCTGGTTTTACCTTTGGTCACTCACTTTATTTTAAAATAATTTGGAATTTGTATTCCTTAAGTAGTTTTGAAAGTTCAGTGTTCTAGGTCACTGGAAGTGTAAAATTATAACAATGAGAAAAATGTGAGTAAATAAAGTTTTGACCCAGGATATTTGATCTTTATGATGATATTTGCACAAGCCATAAAATGTAATAACAATACACCTGTCTATTTTGCATGAAACTCTGAAACTTCCCATAGTTAATAAAGAACACAGGAAAACTTTCAATAAAATAGGATACAGTTCTCCCGTAACCTCCTAATTCCATGCAAACCAAAATATGGCCTATATTAGATAGGATTAGAAATGTTTGATATATGTATCTGACATAGTTATCTTGTATATTATATATACATTTATTTGTTTAATTGAAATAAGAAAGGGAAGGGGGGGAAACAAGATGATTGGAAGAGGGATGAGAAGAGGGAAATGGGGACAAAAACATGGGAAGGGGTATCAATGCACCTATTCCCTGGTGAATGTAACTGTAACCCCTCTATATATTACCCCAATAATAAAAATTAAATAAAATTTAAAAAGAAATTGTTTGATATAAACAAGTAGAGCATATTCATGTTCCATTATACCTTTCATATGACTAGTTCAATGAATATAGAACTGCTGGGTGCTGGTGCTCACACCTGCAGCCCTAGCTACTCAAAACGTTGAGATCTGAGGATTGTGATGCAAGGCCAGTCCAGGCAAGAAAGTCCCTGAGACTCCTGAAAATGGAAGTGATGCTGTGGCTCAAAATAATAGAGCACTAGCCTTGAGCAAAAGAGCTCAGGGGCAGCACCTAAGCCCAGAGCTCAAACCCTAGGACCTAAATAAGTAAATATAATAAAAACCCTCTATTCTTGAAATAGATGATTTGCCATTAAAATGCATGTTTAAAAGTAAACATTGAAGTAAAAACTAGCATTATTATACTAGCTTTCATATAATAATATTTAAATTATTAATATATAACTGGAAAATGAAACAGAAATAGGTTAATATAAATTCAAGTCCTCATGATAACCATGCTCTGTTGTGTTAGTTTACACAGGTTGTTTGGAAAATTATAGAGAGAACAACTATCCTTTTGTGTAATACAAAATTTATGTTGCAATACAAAATTTTCTTTGATATTAACACAGCCCCCAATGTTCTGTATGAAACACTTCATTAGTCATGGCTTGCATTTGTCATCCTATACAGTTGGGTTCCATTAGCAAATATTTGTCCTATTTAAACAGGACATTAGAGAAAAAATTAATAAGGAGACTAATTTCAGAAGAGTGGGCAGGAATATTCATGGGAACCATGAAGGATGTCAAAGCATTGTAGTAATAGCTATAGTAACAGAAGAAATCTTCATTTTTAAGCTTAGAGGACAGGGAGGGGAACTGTAGTTGAAAGAGGATACTGAAAATCAGCTATCATTTTTAATAAGAGGACCAATTGCCATTTCTGTCTTACTACTTAGATGGAAAGCAAACCAAAAAGTCTGGAAATATATATCCCATTGTTATGCTTGTGTTCTTTAAGAATATTCCTAAATTTTCCAATCCAGTAAGTGTGTGTCCAAGTACACAAAGCAAGGCAAAGAAGGCTGGAGATGGATTCAGGTTGGACAGCTTGATACCAGCCAAACCTTTTGAAGCATAGTTACAGCGCTGTTGTAAGCCAAACAGGAGCACAGGACAAAGAAAATACCTGTGATACTGATGTCTTGTTTAGAAGTTTGATATTTTGTTCATTGAAATTTTTCTTGGTGTTAATTTGATTTTGAACACCTGGGGCATCACAGTGTTATTTTCCTGGATGGCCAAGTTTTTTATGGAACTCTAAAGTTTTTCACATTTACTAAACATATCTAACCTCGGCTGAGGTAGCTATGATAAGCATTCTGTATTTTATTTTGCTTTTTTAAAAAAAGTAATTTCCCAGCATTTTATAGTATGCTTTGTTAGGTTTGCTTTTTTAATGGCACCATTGTGAATGATTGTTGTCAAACGTTAATTCTCAAACAGAAAAAAAAATAAGTGTGGACATAATACATTTTACATTTCAGAGTATAAAAATCTAAATAGTAACCTTGTTTTAAAACAAGCAAGGTTATGTATATTAATAAATTTTCTCTGCCGGAAATTTGTTTGTACTTGCTGCTGTGTATGCTTTGACTTAGAGATACTCTCACACTTGAATAAAACCTGCTATAATTAAATTACCAGCAGTAGTTTATTCTTTGGCTTGCTCAATAGATTTATCATTCAATTTTGAGGAAATAGCTGTTCTTCTAGCCTACTAGACTAAAATATTTATGCGGTTAGGGACAGTAGTTTCTTTTTATATTTCTACCACTGCAACCAAGAAAATTGCATATGATCATCAATAAATACTGATTGAATAAAATAAATGAGTCAATCAATAATCTTATCACTTAATGACCATAGATTTCATATAGTACATTTCCTGATAATGGACTTAAGAGAAAAATCAGACTGCAACTTCACTGATGCTACAAAGGGTTCCTTGTGGTTTATGATGAATTAGAATGTGAAAAATTAGCTTCAAGAAAAGCCAAAACTCTGCTCCAACTAGCCAAGGATGAGCACATTTCCTCCCCACCAGCTCCATCCCTCCCTGCACATTGCACCCTCACAATACATGGTAGCCAGGACCTAGGAAACAGATGGGGGTCATATTTAATGTGACTCAACTGTATATATAAGAATGGTTATGAAGTAATGATCTGGCCTACACATAAAAAACTGAATGATCAAAAAGAATATCTATGAAGCATTTTTAAATAGACTGAAAAGGAGATTCTTGATATATATCTGTAGAACAGGGTAATTTACATCTTGATTCCTTAAATTTGCTTCATATCTAAGATACTGAAGTTCCAAAGATCAAAATACTTTTACTATTTTGAATGTCACATTCTGTTCAGTCCTTTGTGCTGGGTGTGTTCCTGAGGAATAGAATATGAAACCTGTCACATAAGCCTAAACATGAGACCTAGAAATTTTTGTTTTCAGTGTGTTAACACATCCCAAGGAAACACATTTTAAAAAATGAGCAACACTTACCTAATATCTTGCATTAGAATTATTTCAGTGTATCTGTGTGGGGTGTCAATAGTTAATGTTTGTTGTGTGTGGATATGTGTGTAGTGTATAGTATGGTTATATGGTTGCTAACTTTTGCTAAATGTTGGATTAAGCAGATTTTGTACTCTGAACTTTCTCTAACCTTAATATTCTGATTTGATTTTGAATCTTTGAAAGCAACCTGCCATATTTAGTAGTAAAGCCTTTAACTACAATACTCCTCGCCTCATACATTTTGCAAGATTGCTTATTTTAAGAAAACATTTTGGAGATCCAATAGTAACATATTGCAGCTTTATTGGCAACATTTTGAGTGCTGTTATCAGTTTCTGATGACTGCTATGACAAACTTCTTCCAAGGAGAAAGATACCTCTTCTTTAACTTTCCTAGTTTCTACAGACTATCTGCATGGCTCTATCACGGCAGCTTCTGCGTGAGTCAGATCTCCTTTTTGTCCATGAACTAGCAATTTCTCCTGAACATAACTCATTCATTTTATAGCAACCATATTTAATCCAAACACACTCTGCATGTCTACTTCTCATTTCACTTTCATACACATGTGTGAGGTGCCCACCTAAATAAAACACCATCCTAGCCCTCAGATAGTTAATCATTTAACTCTAGGCATAAAATTCCCAGATACCTACATTTCAAAGATTCTAAGTAGCCTACAATGACTCACAAAACTGAGTGTGTGTGGTGTGATGAACCTCAGATGACTTGTGACCAGTGGAAATTTGAAGACAAGCTTGGAAAAAGAAAGGAAATAGTATAAAGGGAACAACACAACACAAGACCTGTTACACAGGGATATTTTGGTTAGCTGCATGAAGTAGATATTATAAGTGTTATAAGAGCTAGGATTGATTAGCATGCATGATATATGTAAGATGTGGAAATAAATAAGACTGAAAAATTTGAGGCCAAATGGCAGCTGCTTTTAATTTTTTTAATTGACATAACTTGCCTGAGCATGACTGGTAATTAGCTTGCTCTTGTTTATTGTTTTTCAACAAATAATCCTGAGCTCTTATTCAGCCTAGCTCTGTAAGGCAAATATGGACCCCACAGGCTTTCCACTGTGGAAGTGTCAAAAATCACACAAAGCAGTAGGAAGTAATCACTGCCAACAAAATGAAATGAATGGGAGACAGCATTAGCTTGGTATGGCCTCTAAAACAAAATACTATAAACTTCTAAGTAACTTCACCAACAGAAATGTAGTGTCATCATGAAGAAATGCTTGACATCTCTGGCCATAAATGAAATGCAAATCAAAACAACTTTGAGATTTCCCTTCACCCCAGTGAGAATGGCCATGATCAATTAATATTATAATAACAACAGATGCTGGTGGAGATGTGGCTGGGAAAGATCACTACTACACCGTTGGTGCAAGTGTAAACTTGTCTAACTACTCTGGAAAGCAGTATGGAGGTATGGAAGTTCCTCAAAACAATGAACATAGAGCTCCCCTATGACCCAACAATTTGACTTCTGGACATCTACCTAAATATCCCTAAACAAAGCCATACCAAACCTACCAGCACAAACATGTTTATCACAGCATTATTCATAATAGCGAAAATGTGGAATCAACCCAGATGCCCCTCAGTAGATTAATGGATCATGAAGATGTGGTACTTACACCATGGAATTCTATGCTGCCATCAGAAAGAATGACATTGCCACATTTGTAAGGAGATGGAAAGACTTGGAAAAAAAATCTTTGTGATTGTTGTTCTTAATGTACTTTGTGAAGCTCTTTCTTTTTTCTTCTTTTTCCCTTAAGGTTTATCTCCTGTTGTTACTGTATCTGAATTTAGTACTTGGTGTATTATATATTGTTTATTTGTGTATTTGAAAATGGGAAGGTAAGGGAAAAACAAGGTGAGTGGGTGGAAGGAAAGTGGGAGAAAAACATGGGAAAGGGTAACAATGTTCAAGGGTAATGTACCCACTACTTAATGAATTTAACTGTAACCCCTCTGTACATCACACCAACAATAAAATAAAATAAGATAGAAATGTCGTATCATGGTTTAGGGGATAGAATCCCCAAGATAAAGTGTTGGCAGTCCACGCTGACTTGGAAGGTACTAGGACTTACCTGTCTGTTCCAAGCCTCTCCTACCACGTCTTGTGTTTTCTTCATTTTTGATGATCATTTGTCACATAGTATTCTCTCTGTGAATGTCTATCACAGTGTCTAAATTCTCCCTTTTCTTTTACAAGGCATTGTCAGTTGGAGTCTAGCTTAATGATCTCCATTTAATGTGATCAGCTTCAATGATGTGAATATTTTTGTCCATAAAAACTTAATACTATTGAAACATAATGCCCCCAGGGAATGGTATTAAGACCTGAGATATTTAGTAAATGAAACATGAGTGAGATTTATGTCCTGATAGAGGAGACAGGAAGCAAGTTGATCACCTTGCCATGTATAAGAAGACATAGAAGTTGCCATTTTAAGGACAATATGTTACCCATACTTCTAATATGTTGGCAATTTATCCATGGACTTACCAGACTCCAGGACTATAAGCAATATACTTCTATTACTTACATATTTCCTTGTGCAAGATATTCCATTATGATCGCACAGGGGCTAAGACTATCTTTGCTTCCCAAATAAAGTCACATTCATATGATCCTGAGGTTAGAACTTCTGCATCATTTGGTAGGGATGCAATTCAATGCATGAGACTGCAGATAGGGCAAAAAGAAACCGAGGAAAGCTGTTGATGTTGGAGGCTTTCTATACAGAACTGTGGAAATCCATGTGTCACTTAGGAAGTAGCTAAATCCTGAGTTACTATACAGATAGATAGATAGATAGATAGATAGATAGATAGATAGATAGATAGACAGATACATACATACATACATACATACATACATACATATATGTATAGACACATGTACATATGTGTTTATGAATATGTGTATACATATATATGATATATATATATATATGGCAGTGGATACAAAAAGGCACAGACTGCAATATGGACCTTGCATGTGAAAGCATTATTTTATAACAAATTTCTGTTTAAAAACTTCTAAAAGAACCATCACAAATTTAATATTTGTCTGATAAACTGTACTAGAACTGTAAATGTTTTTCATTCAGTTCTCATAGTAATTCTCTTTCTACGACTGACCAGCTAAAGGAAATAATCAGTACTATAGGTACAGCATGGATATTTTTATTTATATTAAATTGGATATGCTTCTTCATTCCTCAGAATGACAAACATTACATTTTAAAGTGATTGTCTTTCTCTCATTCTGCAGGATGTATATTTCTGACGTTATATCTCAGCAAATTAAAGATTTGAACCTTATTTTAAGTTCGCATCAAATGCAAATGCTTGGATTTTTTTTCAAATGTAAGCAAATTGCAATCATCTGGCGGTAAATGTTTTTTAAGAATCAGGCGGCTCTTATGTCTTCCTCAAAAAGCTTGTCATGCATAAAATCCTTGATATATGAATTCTTTCACCTCTTGTCTTTCTAAATGAATGTTCTGAGAAGACTTCAAAGAGACAAATTAAAATTAGTTGCCCTGACATGAATATATGAAAAATACTAAGAGTATTTTTAAATAAATTAATTTAAGGATGAATAGGTATTAAAATATTTTATTCCAATTCTTAGAGTTTACAGATTGTCACATACTTTAGGAATAATATTAGAGTGCAAAAATCACCAGTGAAAAATGAAAACGAGATTGAGATGTCACATATCATGTCATGAGCAGTCATGATACTCTTGTGTAAGGAAATTACACCTAACGACATGCAGACAGTCCTGTTTCTGAAGTGTTTACAATTTAGCCTGAATGAAATGTAGATCGAGTTCCCTTCTTTCTTCCCATCCCCTTCTGCACCTTTTGGCATCAATCCTACTTTCTTTCTTCTGAAATTACCCAAGGTCACCCCCTAGGCAGTCAGCCAGTTCCAGAGAATCAAAGTAGCTGTTTTACAGGTCTTTGCTCATTATTATTTTAGCAAATTCTGTGTTCAGTGTTTCCCTCTGTGTGCATCTCAGAAGAATAAAATTGACTCCTAGTGTAGATTTACGTGCTCAAAAATTACTGTTCATGCATAATTGCTTTCTATTCCCTATGATCTGACAAGAACTTTCTCACTCCCATAATTAAGACTCGTAGAATTCTTTTTCCCATTCCAGTGCCAAGAACAAAACTCAAGTCTCTCTCATGATTCAAGATTCATTGAATCTTGGCAAACCACTAGGATTTTACTGAAAATGGCAGAGACTTAAGGCAATGTAAAAGAGAAATTGTCAGGAATTGGAACTCTAATTTTTTTCCAAATCAAATTTTGTGGGGTTATAATTAATTTAATTGGAAATAAGTCCCATTTTCGATAAAACAAGGACCTGAAATTTAAAGGTAAATGTTAACCTTTAATTTTTGTTCTCTTTCTTTTGTGTTCTCTTTCTTTACCTCCTTCTTTCTCTTTCCATTAGTAAATTTGTTGAAACATAGAAACAACTTTGCCTACTTCAGAATTGTGTCTGTGTCCAAGTCCCAGCTGACAACACTTAAAAGCTCCTAGCTTTCTCAAGAAAATGATAACAAGGCAGCTTTAACATTTAGTGCAAATTAATCCACACTGCTGAGAAAATCACTAAACCTAGAGCCTGCTAATGGTGAATCAATAATCTTTGTGTCATAGGTAAAGACAGGTAAAATTAGCATTTAATGTAGATAATTCATCCTGACCTTCTTAAGAAAATTTATGAAAGGAAATGAGTGATTCTTTATCCTTTATTCTTCTACTATAATACATTATTCTGCAAAGACATCATTCATTTGCATAAATTTCATATCACCTTTGTATTTCTGGCATCTATCTGATTTGCAAGGTCTGAAGTATCTGATCCCAATTTGCCTTTCCAGAGTCATTTCTGTTTGTCTGCTTTCTCCCTTTCCCTTCCCTCCTGCACCTTATTTTATCCTGGTGAGATTTCTGTTTCCTACTTTAATGTCTTCTCATATTGTCACAATTATTATTTTAATGCCCTTCTTTAATCTTTCCCTGAAAAAAATGCATTCAACTTAGTCATTTTGCCTACTTTAAGGGAAGTTTCTTAACCTGAAATTTTGTTATTGTACAATCAAAAAAAGATTCCCTCTCCTGTTTTATATTCTAGCATTTAACATTTCAACCAGAATCACATTTAGTGAAATTAGCTAATGAATTTCCTGGAGTGAAATATCAATAGATATGTCTTAGTTTACTTAGTTTTTGTTCTTAGCACTTCATAACATAGCCAAAGCACTGGAAACCCACTTTCTTTAACATGCAGAAGTCATATAAACTGTAAATTTGTCATACCTCTTGTAGTTGTTCATTTATGCTATTGTACCTTGCATTGGACAGCCAAGATGTTGCCTGTGCTGGATTTGGTTTTATATTCTGAGAATCTACCACTATGGGTAGCACAGAATAGTAATCCAGTAAGTACTGAATGGCTGAATGAATAAATTCAAAGGACAGTGTAAACAATCTGCATTGCTTTGTCTGTAATGATCTTTTTCATTCACTGTACCATATGTCAAATATCCTGTCTCCCTTTCATATTTTTCCTTGTTTGCATAAATTATCTGTCTACTCAGCTGTTAATCCACTGTGCTAGTACACCCCAGAGACACAGAGTAAATAGGGTATGTATATAGATACATATATAGATACATATATATAGATAGAGAGACAGAAGAAAACAAAACAATAACAATAAAAGCTGCTAGTGTAATATCAACATTAAAGTCAAGATTTTTCCTTCAGGCAGAAATTACCTGTAAATCAATTCCCAGTATACATCATAATCTGTGTTTAGCCTTATTGAATTTTATAACTAAAAGCACAGAAATTTACTGAAGGGAATTTATAAAGATTCCTAGATTAAACACAAGCTCATCGTCATTGGAGTGGGTACCCATGGCTCATCTAGCTGCTCAGGAGACTGAGATCTGAGGATCACAGTTCAAAGTCATCCCAGGAAGCAAAGTCTGAAAGACTCTTATTTCTAATAAACTACTCAAAAAATCAAGAAGTTGCTCAAAAAGAAGCTCAGGAAAAACAAAGCAAACTAATGAATGAATAAGTAGGTAAACAAATGATAACAAAAGAAGAAGAGGAAGAAGAAGAAGAAGAAGAAGAAGAAGAAGAAGAAGAAGAAGAAGAAGAAGAAGAAGAAGAAGAGAAGAAGAAGAAGAAGAAGAAGAAGAAGAAGAAGAAGAAGAAGAAGAACAACAACAACAACAACAACAACAACAACAACAACAAAAACAACAACAACAACAGGAGGAGGAGGGGGAGAGGGAGGGGGAGGGGGAGGTAGGAAGGAGGAGGAAGAGGAAGGAAGAAGGAGGAAGGAGGAGAAGAAACAGCAATAGCAGCAACAGCGCCACTTCCAGTTTTCTGAAGGTTAATTGGAGATAGGAGTGTCACAACGCCCGGCTTCTTATTGGCCTTAGTGTCAGTTGATAAATTAATAGTTACTGAATGTTTCAGAACCTGTCTTCTAAAATGATAAACTTTGGAGAATTTTGTCTTTTACCTAAAACATTGAGCACTAGATAAAGAATTCTAACTTATTATTTAATATTTGTGAAGTTTTTCTATTTATTATAATAAATGAACAAAAGAGTACATGCTATAAATCTATTTTATCTTAATTGTCTAGTAGTAATGATAGAATGAAAGATACTTTTTTCATATATTTTTTATTGTAATTAATAGAAGGGTTACATGATATTTGCCAGATAGATGGGGCATTAATTCCCATACATTGATACCCTTTCACATGTCTTGGTCCCCATTTCTCTCCCTGAAAGATACTTTTTGATCTTGAAGTAAATACACCACTTCACTCAGGTTAGTGGACATAAGTAGATGTATAAATATTTCCCCAAAATTGATTCAACTAGCAGCAATTTGAATGATGTAATTATTTTCTTTTATGATCATATCTACAATATATATGATATATATGACATTTTTTCAAGCTTTCTTCTATTTTCTTATATGCAATAAGAATAAATACTAGAAAGTCATGAATTGCCTGGAAAACGTAGGCTTATCACATTTAAAACTATATGTAGATGATATTTTTGCAAGAGAAAAGCAGATATAAATGTTGTTCTACTTTGGTGGAGCTGGTAGTTTGTTAAAAAGATGTTACTATTTTTTTTGAAGTTTTGGGTTGTGATACTGAAAAATAATTACTGTCATAACCTAAAACCAAGATCAAAAGCTAGAGTAAAACCAATATCTATTCTCTAACTAATTCTCTGAAATTACTGTATTTACAATTCAGAATTGTATGACTTTAATTTATTCTCCAGCAATACCTATTGAGTGCTTATAAAGTGTACTTTGGCTTTATGTTCAATATTTTGTTTGTGGATAACAACACAAGTTTGTTGGTTAAATATGTTAACTTATAAAATACTAGATTGCTTCATGTTACCAATTACTGTCATATAATATGTACCATAAGCAAGATATTTAACCTCTCTAAACTTTGTTTCCACATAAATTATAATGCCAATAAATCCCTCAATCTTGTAATAATAAAGTAAATCGATATGTTTAAAGAACTTGGAATAGTTTCAGATTATTTAAGCCATTGTATATATATAATTTTTTTTCTTCAGAACTGAGATCTGAACTCAAACACAAGTTCTCTTACATAGAGCTAAATCCCAAACCCCCACACAGGTAGATATACTTTCATGTAATCTTTTTTGTTAAATCTTCTGCCAGGTACCAGTGGCTAATGCCTATAATTCTACCTACTCGGGAGACTGAGATCTGAGGATGGTTTTTTGAAGCCAGCTGAGGCAGGAATGTACCTAAGACTTTTTATCTACAATTAACTACCAGAAAACTAGAAGTGGTGCCATGACTCACAGTGGTTACAGTACTAGCCTTCAGCAAAAAGAGCATAGAGACAGAGCCCCCGTAACTGACCCCCTGCAAAAGAAAAAAAAAATCCTTTAACATTTAATAGTAATTTACTAGAAGAGGAGGGAGGAATACACTAAAGTATTATAAAATAATGGCAACAGCACTACAATTTTTGTTTAAGTTCTATAGTTAACATATACTTTGGATATTATTAAAAAGAAATACCAGGGGCCGGGAGTTTGGCCTAGTGGTAGAGTGCTTGCCTAGCATGCACAAAGACCCGGGTTCAATTCCTCGGTATTTCATAAATAGAAAAAAGCTGTAAGTGGTGCTGAGGCCCAAGTGGTAGAGCTCTAGCCTTGAGAAAGTCTAAGGACAATGTTCAGGCCCTGAGCTCAATCCCAGGACTGGCAAAAGAAAAAAAAAAAAGAAATACCACATTATAATCATCAGAGGCTTTTAAGAACTGAGTAGTATAAAAATAAACCTATGTATAGTTTAAATTTCCAAAAATATTCCATTTTTTATTTTACATGTTTTTTCTTTTGTTAATCTAATTAATGTTTAAAAAGTAATATCTAATTTCCTCTTTTATCAAATTTTATTTACAGACTTCTTAACAACAGTAGGGTAATGCATTATCAGGCAGAGGTGTCCTTATTAAGGAAGCAAAACACAACATAAGCTGCACTTAGTATAAAAATGGGACTTACAATGGATTATATACAAACCCCTGCTCATAAAATTTGCTCAAATTATGTGAGAAACTCAGAGACTTCTAAAAGCAGTGAGGTAATCAAGATAAGAGGGAAGGACATTCTAGATAAAAAGGATCTACAAAGAAGGAAAACATTTTAAGTGTGAAGAAAGTATGGGCAGTTAGGTATTGCTGGACTATTAGTTAGAGTCAAATGAGGAGAGAAATGACACTAGAAAGGCAGGCTGCATTGAACAAAATTCTGACAACCTCACTTGCCAGAACAGAAGGATGTTTTGTTCCAGAAGGAACTGTGGATGGTTGAAGAATATTTACAGATAATAAACAAAAAATAGCATTCCTGGAGAATAGATTCTTCTACCAATTCTCACTTCTTGATCCATCTTCTTTATAATAAATTAGAGATTTTAAAGACTTAATTGTATTAATTTCACATTCATATGGCACCTACCTGGAGTAGGTTCTTGGCAATATTGTCAGATTTTTTGTGAAGACAGAGACTCAACATCCTTGTGTTTAAATGTCCTGTCTAGTAATTAAGGCATGATTGCCCAGCTTTGGAGATGTGGGTAGCAGAATTTTTGGATCCATTCTCCTTACCTCATGTTTGGATAAGGAGCAATTGCATGGTATATATGGACCATAATGATAAACCCTCTGTTCCAGAATTGAAGGACTGAAAATCTGATTGAGATCTGAAGATGAAATTCTGAAAGGGAATTCATTCTACTTGTGTGCTGTACTTCACCTATGTACCAATAAACACATCTAACACATAAACAATGTTATATACTTTTGGTAATAAAATCTTGAAATGTGCCAAAGCAGACTAGACTTTTGTTGGATAGTGACTTTCCAACCAGTCCTTGCTGTAACTAAGATCACAATTCGTGAGGCCTGTTGGGAGAAAACCCAAGCTTTTGAAGATTAGCTGTTTTCAGTCTGCTGGAAGGAGATGAGGGAGGGAGTCACAGCAGGTGCTCTGAGAGTCTCCGCATCCTTCACAAAAGCAGTTTATTTAGAAGGGATCTCCAAGAGCGTTTGCCAAGTGTGAAATCTTCCTTACTTCCTCCCTATCTGCTTTATTTCTCTATGTAAGTGGCGTGAAAAGCGGGCATATGAGTCTTGAACATCTGAGTTGAGGAGGAGAGTTTTTCAAATAAGAAAGATATGAACTTAAGGTAAACATATATATTCCAAGCAAAATAAGGAAAAGTGGGAACAATATGTATGTCATACAATGGAGGTGCAAGGTCCAGAGGATCTCTAATGACGGCCAAAAGTCCAGCTATCCAAAGTCAAGGCTGACAATAGGCTGTTGAACATGAATAAAGCTGCTAGGACAGCCTTGCAGAGCACCTGCCATTTACTTCCATTTTCTGTGCCCACCCAAAAGTACTTGTTGAGTTTTGGGGTAACATTTACTTTCTTGTAACCTCTTCATAGAAATTGCATCTTTGAGAAATTCTAAATTCAGACATTATCTAAAGAACAAGCTTTGTAGTTTGTCTTAGCTAAGAAAAGTGCCAGCCAGAGGAGAACACAGACTTTCCTTATATAGCTTTCTCATTTGGATTGTAAAATCTATGTTGAGAGAGTGATGAATGTGATAGAAAAAAAAGAACAACATAACTTGTTCAGAGCTAAAGATTGCTGACGGCTTCAAAAACATCACTTTGCTTGCTTTTCTTAGTAAATTTCATTTGAAATATAGAAGGGAGTAAAAATTATGGATTGATTGTAGTGGTCACTTTTCTAAGCAAAACCTTCTTAATTATGTAGTTTTATAGCCATGTTAGGGATTCAATAAGTGGCATCGTAAAAACCTCATCTGGATTTAAAATTCTTCAGATAAGTGGTGATTGAGTGAAGAAGTCTTACAGGAAGAAGACAATTTATTTCTTAGTTTTTTTCTTGTGTATAAATTTTATAAAGTGAAAAGCTATCTAGTGGACTTAGTTTTAGGTCCTGGTCCTTTTGGTAATGAGTCTTAATTAATAATTGATATTCTTTGCACTGCTGTTTCTTTAACGATGAGATGCACAATTAAGTCATCTTTACAGAAATATTGTGATGTCTACTGATGGTATTCAGGCTATGCAGCTGCCCCACTAGAACTTGGCACTACATAATTATGATTATTATTTCATAAACTCTCTTCCTTACATCACTAACTCATACCAGCATGCACTAAAAGTACTATGAACTTCATTTATTTAGAGAAGCTCTACATTCTTTGCATAATTAATTTTATCTCTGTAAGAAGGCTCAAACAAACACAACCCTCTCCATTGTTTGTTTCTATCGGTTGTCTTTGAGAAGAAATCTCTACCAGCATAGGGCATGAATAATTTATACCTCATTTTGCTTCAGGTTCATTCATTTATTCAACAAATGTGTAGAAAACACATCCAATAGAACATGTGTTAGTGTCAGACACTGTGCAAAGCAGTGGAAACTGGGATAAATAATCTAAAACTTGTGTTCACATGGACCTTATACTCCAGTAGAAATGTGGGGAAGGGACCTCATGATGAACATTAGGAAAAACATGAAATAAACAAGGAGTTATGAAGAGTATAATGTGACAGAAGCTGTAGGAAACAAAAAGGCGGGGGGGGAGCATGTAAAACCAACAGCGTTACTGTTTCTGTTGAATAATCAATATGGAACTCAAACAGAGAGGTAAAGTCAGCATGATTATGGTAGGTTCGTTATGGCGGCTACAATTGACTTTCCAACTTCCAACATGGGATTTGTTGACCAGAAATTGACATAAAAACAAGGCAGTCCTTGATCTTCCTTTCTTTTTCTGTTTTCTCAGGCCCTGACTTCACCCCTTTGCCAGCAGCTAGCATCATGAGGCTGTGGGGGATGGAAGGCCTTAGCATTCACTATGAGTCATGATGGGTAGAATTCCAAGTGCCTATATTTGTCTGGAGTAGAATAAACTGTCTTCTAAATATATGTCTTTAACACTTCCAAATTCCACAATGTGTATTTCTGCTTAGAAAATAGAACCCAAGCATTTATTTTTTTTTAACTGAAGTCCAGTCAATTTCTCTGTGGCCATCAAAACTTAAAAGAGACCCAAACCTTAGGGAGAAAAAATCATAATTGACGACAATATTAAAATGTAAAAGAATTTGCAATACTGGCATTCTAACAAAATCAACATGATGAAGGGAAAGATATGCATGTAGTCTAACATTTAGAATTTAATAAATCAACAGCTTAAGTTTAGAATTAGGGTGTTTTCAATGAATGTCAAGTCATCTCTCTTCAATTGTTTAAAACTCAGTATCAAAATATCAGTGACTTAATAATCATGTTTTACTTAATTATATTTTGATTATCATACTTAGGTACAACGTATTATACACATAAAATGAGCAATGCTCCTTTACAGGTTATAATGCTAATGTGTAGTCATTCACATTTGAGTGTCACATTGGTATGTGTCCATTGGACTATGACCAGAGAAAGCTGAAAAGCTTAAAAACAACTCCACACAAGGAAATATGGGATGAAATGAAGTGTTTCTAATCTTGGGGAAAAGAAGCTTTGGGAAAATTTGATAGCTGCTTTCAAGTACATAAGAACTTTTTCTCCAAAGAGGGAAGGAAAAACCCATATGTTTTTATTATCTATCTCCAAGAAAAAAGAACCAAAGTTAGTGGATAAAGGCAGATTTCAGCTCACCAGAATATCCAAAATAAAAGTTTGCATTGCTAAAAATGTTAAAGTCAAATCTGGACCAATGTAATGGAAAACTCTAATCAATGGGGAACCTACCAAGAGTTGATCCAAGGATTATAGCTGGTACTAGGCATAAGCAATCACTTTGGGAAATGATTTTATCTAAGAGAAGGAGATTGCTTCTCAAACCATTATTTTTAGATGTATTTTTTCCCAACTGACCTCTGTTCTCTTGACTCCAACATACCATTCCTCTGAGCAGCATTCATATTTGAGGTTTTGGTATTGGTTTTAGACAATGTGTAATCTGTGTGCATTTAGATGGTGTAAAATTTCTAAAATTTCCCAAGCCACTTCCTGTCACACTGCTTATCCCTGGCAGCCAAGAGATTTAAGGTTCTGTGAATTTCTGCTGTGGACAGATAAGCTTCTTGGTTACAGAATATAACCTTTAGGATGAGAAATAATTTTCTTTTGAGAATTGCTAGTGCCTTGCTCAAGCATAGCCTATCCATCATTTGTTCTGCAAAAATTCATTTACTAATGTTTATTAAAACTAAGCATCTGTGTTCTAAAAGTACCAAAGAAGACATCCATTTCTCCAGGAACTTCTGAGTGGAGGAAATAGCCTTATATCCAAATAATTACAAAACACTGTGGCATCTACTGACTAGTCCTTATATAAGATTCCATGTTAACAAAAATTAATGTTACCTATTCTGCGTATATTCATCACAATTCCATAAAATAAACTTGAGCAAGTGACATGTTTTTCCAATATAGAAATTCATTTCAGCAAAAAGAAAAAGAAACATTGTGGGCCTGGGAGTTTGGCTAGGTAGAGTGCTTGCCTAGCATGTACGAAAAAGACCCAGGTTCTATTCCTCGGTAACACATACATACAAAAAAATAAGCCAGAAGTGGTGCTGAGGCTCAAGTGTTAAAGCTCTAGCCTTGAGAAAGTCCAAGGACATTGCTCAGGCCCTGAGCTCAGGACTGGCAAAAAACAAAAGAAGAAAGAAGCATTGTGAATATAATTGTATGGTGATTGTTTTGACCTAGAATATTCTTAAGTGCTCAAGGAACATGACATAGCTTCAAAAGTTTTCAATAGTAATCTGAGGATGTTTTGAAATAGACGGGATGATCACATGGGAGCTTGACTGAGGTGAAAATGAGAATCCAGGGATTATTGCAATTGTTCATATGGGGCTGTGACACATTCTACATCAGAAGCAGTAATCTGGACATGATGGTTTATGCCTGTAATCCTAGCTACTCAGAAGGCTGAGATCTGAGGACCAAGGTTCAAAGCCAAGCCCAGGCACAAAAGAACCTGAGACTCTTATCTCCAATTAGCTCCTAGAAAACTGAAAGTGGGGCTAGGTTTCAAGGGTAGGGTGAGATGAAGAGCTCAGAGACAGCACCCAGGCTGAGATCAAGCCCCATGACCCCCCCCCCCAAAAAAAAGCAGGAACCTTTGAATGGGGATGTTTTTCTAATAAACTGAGAATCCACCAGGTACTTCATTAGCAAAGAACAGCTAAAATTCTGTAGGCAACCATTTTTACCTTTAAGAAATTAGAGATAAGACCACTAGCAAGTCCTACATCCAAAACTCTTTTCTCTTTTGGAATTGCTTTATCTTCCTTCATCTGTGACTCTGAAAGACTGCTGAGATCTTACATTTGGGAAAATCTTGTAACATTTTCATAGTTGCCTTCTCAGAGGAACCAGTCCCCCAAGGTTCTTTCTCTTTAAGGAAAAGGAATTTCTGTTGAAGAAAATTAGAAGGAAGATAAGGCCCGAGGAATCCTTGAGCTATAAAAGAAAAAAAAAAAAGTCAGGTGCTGGTGGCTCATCACCTATAACTCTAGATAATTGGGAAGCTGAGAGCTGAAGATCACAGTTCAAAGCTAGCCTGGTCTGGAAAGTCCATGAGACTCTTAGCTCCAATAATTACAGAAAAAAGTCAGAAACGGCTCTGTGGCTCAAGTGGTAGAGTGCTAATTTTGAGGAAAAGGAGCTCAGCAACAGTCTCCAAGGCCAGAGTTCAAGCCACAGTACTGACAAAACAAAAACAAACAGCTATTTAGGCCTCATGAAGGACCTTAAACTTGCTTAATTTTCAAACATAAGAAAACGGACCTTGAAACAAAGTTTCTTAGGGTTACTAAAATAAATAAAATTTATGCCTAACTAATTTGAAGTAGCTAAATTACCATTACATAACTAGAAATTACCCCGAGAGAAACCAACGAAGGCCAGTTATCGCTTCAATCAAATATTCTCTTGCTTTATTCTTGGTAAATGCCTTCTCTTCTTTCACCTCATAATCACTGTGGAGTTTCTTGCATTACAAATTGCCATGTGCTCAAGAATAAACAAAAAAATGCTTCACTTTTAAAATATGTTGAAAAAGACAGCAAAACTTCATGGAGGAAATAGAGGAAATGTGCGTAACAAAAAGGGATCAAATAAAGAATGGCCAATAAAATACATACAAAAATAAATATCATGTTTATTAAAAAATGGGCATTAATAATATGGGGCTAAACGTGAAAACTTTTCCAAATGCATAATGACCTATTTTTTATTGCTTTTAGACTGTTGGCTCCATCAAAATAATTGCTTCTAAACAGGGTATGTTGACCAGTGCCTCTAATTCCAGGTATTTAGCTGGCAGAGATCAGAAGGATTTCAAAGGCCCACTCCAGGCAAATAAAATTAATCATATACCATGTCAACAATTAGATCTGAGTCTATTGATATGTACCTGTCATGTCAGCTAACTGGGAGGTATTGACACAAGGATGGAGATCTAGACAGGCCATGGCAAAAATCTGAGACCTTATTCAAAAAGAATGAATGAATAAATACATAAATAAAGCAAAAATGGCCAAGAGTGAGGCTCTCGTAGTAGAGCACCAGTCTGGCAAATGTGAACCATTGAGTTTGCACCCCAGAACTACCCAAAAGATTCTTAATAATCACAACAGTAAATTCAAGGACACACAATGAACATTGATTTTCACTTCAAATCAATTTTAGACTACTCCAATAACTTTTTAGGAGGAACCAAAAAAAAAAAAAAAGGATACTTGAGGAAGAATGAAACAAGGGGTGGAAATGATCAAGACAGAGTGTGAGCTGACATGTTGAGTTGAAACTGCTTTGTACAATGACTTAAAGATAATAAGAAAATAATTTAAATAAAATTTAAGAAGCTATATATATATAAGTATGTAGTTTTTAAAACAAGCTCATTGTATTTATATTCAATAAATCCAGAGTGGTTTGAGGGATGTTTTTCTCTCTTATCTGTATATTCTTTGTCCTCCTTTATTGCCTCTTCCATTGCTTGACACTAAACTTTGAAATGATTATATTAATTGAACTAGAATATGCATTTTGCTTTATATTAGACATACTTTTCATCATCCTGGAGCTTATAGTTGTTTGGAGAGAAATGATGGCTAGAATTAATCATACAGAAAAAGTTTACATCATTTTGCAAGCAAAAGCAAATGGTTTGCTGAGTTTTGAAGACATCAAGTTAATATTACCTCAAATAATATCCAGTTTTCCCCACCATGCTTACCTGCATTTGTTCTGGTGATAGCTTCCATCAACACTACCACAAAACGTACGTCCATTAAGTGAAGAGAGAATGGAAAAAGACACAAACTGCCTAGATTCAAACTGGCATTTGGTCCTTCTAATTCTGAGTTGTACTGGTAGAGAAATCTAAGCATATGTCCTAAATATTCATTTATGTTTAGCGGGGATCACAGATCAGTACAATCCATTTTTATTCTATTACTTACTCCCAGTTAAGTAGAGAAAAAACTTATACAGAAAAATAAGCTTCTCCAGTGTCATCTTCTCTCTGAGAAATGGAGCTATTAGGGTTAATTCTCTAACAAAAGTCAGAAGTAGCAGTGGAAAAGAAATATTATTTTCACTAGTTTCAAATGAAAAAGCTCAGCATGTTTGCTTATGCTAGATAAAATATACTCAGACATAACATTTACTGTAGTTAAAGTTCTCCCCAATTGTAAAGTCATTCCAGGAGCTGAAGCAGGAAGACTTTAAAAATCTAATTATTTTTTAATGATTTTTTTTACCAGATATTTTATATCACTATTTGGCGCCTGGTGTCTGAGAACCCCATATGAAGTCAGGTTAGTTGGACTTCCTTATCCTCGCTCCATGGGTTAGCAGCGTAAATCTACCCTCTGGTTAGTGGGAAAGCAGAACATTTTCAATATGTAATCCCCCCCCCCAACACTGATCCAGTGATGACCAGTAAATACCTCATGCATTAAGAACTCATAAAGTCAACTGTCCCTCTCTTCAAAAGTTTCTCAACATCGAAATAAGAATATAACACATCCTGGTGATACATGACTTTGAACACTGCCTTTAACCCAGATTCTATTCTTTAATGTAGAAGTTGAAAAGGTCCTATTATGGAGTAATAGGAAGAAAAACCAAACCAGAGTAAAGAACAAGTACTGAGCTGTGGAAAGGGCAACATCCTGATTTAGGAAAACATAAGGGCTGAGTTTGTTGCGATGCACTCCTTACCAAATCTCTCCTACTTGGAGTTGGAACATCTCACAGCACTGCAGTCTTGGGGGGTTACAATGAGCCACAAAATCTTCAGTATCCATTCATATTCAAACATAAAGGTACAAACACCACCAGGAAGTCAGCGGCAGCTTAGATTTCAAATAGATTTGGACTGGAGTGAACCCTGCCATAAAATGCTTCCATGTTTTGAATGAATGAAGCTTTTGAATCCCCTTTCAGCACTGTGGTATAAAGGAGAATAAGAGTATTACTAGTTAGTTAATTTATTAGAAGCTTTGACCTTTGGGAACACATCAAGTGTGGTTGACTGTGAATCACAGTTGACTCTCAGTAACTGACGTCATAGAAAGTGGAGTGGGGGGAGGGAAATGGGGACCAAGACATGAGAAAGGGTATCAATGTTTGTGAAGTAATGCACCTTCTGTTTGGTTCATATAATGTAACCCTTCTATTAATTACAGCAAAAAATATATGGAAAAAAAAGAAAGTGTAGAGGAGGGAGATAATCACATAGTCTTTTGCATAAGTAATTTAAATATGAATGCCCCAAACCAAAACCTGTTGAAGTACACATTCCAGTTTACTAGATCAGAGTAGGAATTATGATTTGACATGTGTAATAAATTTTGGGGTGTACCAATGGTCTGTGGGTTACACTTAGTGTAGCAAGCTTGTAGGAATCCTATGGTAGAAACTAACTCTTAGAAAAAGTGTGATTTGCTAAGCTGTTTGTTTTTATTATGTCATAGTTTGAATTGTGTTCAGTTGGGCCACAATAAATTATATATATTGGGCAACATCTTGTAAATAAAATTTAGAATAAATGGAGTAAAATAATAATATAGTAGACTATATTTTTGCACTTTGAGTTGATAGCTAGCAGACTTCAACCAAAAGTGTGAGCTAACTATGGCAAAATATATAGGTAGACTTCTAAGTGAAGACTCATTAGTTGCCTAATGATAATAATAACCTAGACCAACCTTGCTTAAGGGAAAATAAACAAATACATTTAAAAAATAGACTTACAATGTTTAGGAATTCCAAGTTTGAAAATTTTTCTTATTGGCTTGATAGACAAAAGGACTCGAATAGTGACATCAGGCTCTTGTTTATCTGATGAATCTCTCTGTTCCATATTCCTCTAGGAAGATTTCATTTGGGAAACATTCTTTTCCCCACCTAGTTGCTCCTGGAGCTTCAAGATTAGAAAGTATCATCTTAGTAACTACAATAGAAAAACTATGTCTCCTTCCAATAATTAAATGTCATTGGAGTTACTTTGGACAGAGGAATGGAAAGCTCTGCTCTGGTTAGTGAATACTAGCTCTCATGCCCTCTCTGGATCTCTGTCAGCTCTGACAAATGAACTTTGGCTAAGTAATGATAGGGATTATCCTCCAAGAAAAAAAATCTGGGTGGTTATATGCAGGGAGAGAGGAGAAGAGAAAGATTCTGAGCCTTCTTGGAATGCCTTCCCCCTTAAGAAGATTATTCCATCTCAGTGTTGTGCGCATTGGCTTGTGCCTTGTTTTGGCACAAGATATGTAGCAGAAGAGCCCTGTGCCATTTCTAAAAGGGAGTTTTAAGAACCTGAGCACATAAATTTTTCTCTCTATAGTCTGTATCCTGGTTCAGAATCAGAGCCAGTGCATATGGACAGGTAATTTAACCAAGAAGCAAGCATTTGGTATTGTAAACCACTGGCTATTGGATTTGTTTCTGAAGTTATTCTTAACGTCATTAGACTGGTTAAAATAGAAAAAGAGAGTCGTTAATCACAATGGTCTACTTATAACATTGTTACGTGTCTGTCAGTTCTTTTCCAATAAAGCAATTTGTAAAATGTCCCTATTAGATTTAATAATAAACTAAGTATACATCTAAAATCCATTCATTTCCTCCTCAAAGAAGGACTGCATAATATTCTGTCCCTGTTGCTTTTCCAGATTCATATTCATAGGTATTTCGCTAGATCAAACCTAGATTCATTTGCACTGTGGGACAAATCTATGGGTTAAATAATATATGCAATCACTCTTAATGCATGCAATAAAAATGACAGAAGTTAATATAGACAAAACAAAATTATCTCGTTTGTCCTTTGAAAAATCCAAAGGAAATAGCCAAATGATAATAGTTGTGTGATAAATGATTACTGGTTCTATCCCAGAAAAGTGAGCTTCGTAGTTATTCAGTGTATCTTTATCTGATTTTATCTGTGTGGGTCATTTTGATTTATTGACTTTTAGGGTCACAGCTGATGTAATAATGTTCAGAGAATTCTCTATCAGGAATTGCCCTGCTTCCATTAGAACCAGGAGCTCTAAGCATTAGCCTAATCAAGAATTCCAGTGTTATTGTCTCTTATTCTTAGGATTCTCTTAGACTTCACATTTAAAATAAAGATTGCTACCAGAAAGTGTGTGGGTGGGTTTGACATGTGTGCTTTCGCTAAGGTCTTGTACTGAACTTAGCTCTCTTTCTGAATCTAAATTGATTTTCCTCAACACAAATTTAGCTCATTCCAATGAATTTGACTTTATCATCTCCAAAATCCCAATCTCTCAGCCTTCACGCTGATCAGAAGGGAATCTTCAAAGATAGAATTATTTTGTTCTCATCACTTTATACTTTTACATGATTTCATTTATCTTAAATGACATTTTTCTTTGTGTATCTCCTTAGAGAGAATTATTCAGTATGTTCCTTGTGTTTTAACAGGATGGGGATTAAGCCCAGGACCTTATAATCTCCATATATTGTCAACCAAGTTACATCTCCTGCCCAGCAAATATGTGAATTAATTTTCTTAAGCAGCAAACATGGAAGTTAACCAAACTCTTTTCTGCTGTGTCACCAGGATTTCCACCTACCCATGAAAAGGGAGTCTCACTTTGTTTCATGTTTCTTCAGCTCAACTTGTGATACAAGTGAGCTTCTATGATTTTTAATACCTCCCTGCTAAAAGGCTTTTAAAAATCAGATTAAGATCCTTTACTGGCAAACAAGACAAACCCAGACAAGCAGATTTAAGGTGAATATTTTTTTCAAGGTCTATACTAGTTCAAAGAAGTGAGGAAAAATTAAGCATCAGACTCTGGATAGAATGCTATCCAGGAAGCTCCAGAAATATATCAAGAAGGAGCTAATGGCTTTATCTTTGAGGAGAGACTGCCTAAGCAGGAGATTTCCAGGACAGACTTGATATCATTTCTTATCTGCCAGTGTTTTGTGGAGTGTTTTCATCTAGACAAAACTCTCTTGGGAACAAGATTGTGAATAAATGATAAATATCTAAGATGTACATCTTGTGAGTTCTATATTTGACTAAGATTGGACAATCTCACCATCTCTCATCTAAATATAAATTACCTATTTATCTTTAATTTATTATATTTCAAACTGAATTCAGTGCTATCTTCTTTTTCAGTGCTTTGTCCTTTGCCTGCACCTCTACCTGTGTCTCCTCTTCCATCTTCAAATTCCATTTAATGAAATAGTCAATCTTCCTAAACATAGCAGAAAATTAGAAAGAACTTTTCATTCTTCCCTATCTCATTAGTATCTACCCTCTCCTCTGCACTTTATCTAGTATAATTCTGCCTCCAATAAATCTGTCTTTGAAGGTATACCCTCTCTTTCATGGTCTTGCTGCTTTTGTCCCACTCAAGGTCTTCTCAACATCTTTTCTCTGAATTATTCTTTAATCAGGATTTTCCTATGATCCCTTTTTTGGACACTACCTACTATACGACACATTCTAATCTAACAGAAGAATAAGTGAAGATTTATGCCTCTTTGTAAGCTTTTGGAAAGCAACAGACACTAGTTGTCTAGTTCACTGTTATGCCAACAATTTCCAACAGCATAACATGTCAGAAATGAATTTTTGAGCATGAGTCACTATGTAAATAAATTACATGTAGCATCAACAAAATTACACTGTGTCTACAGACAACAGCCCTTCCACCTAGACGATAAAAAAAAAATTGAATGGTAAAAGAAATGAGTGAAGAATCTTCCCAAAGGTGAACAAATGCAGCAGCGATATTCACTAGACACAGTGTTGAAAAGGAACTATAGAACTTGTGGGAATGGAGAGAGGGGGGGAAACTGGGAGAAAGCCAGGGAAAGGATGGTATTGTTCAAAATGAAATGGACTCATTATCTGAATTATAGAACTGTAACTCCTCTGTAAATGACACTTACCATAACAATTTAAAAAAAACACTAAAAATATATCTTTACATTCCAAAATGGCATTTCTACACATATATTTAGGAGGAAAGATAGATGAGAATCTGTCCCAAAGGGAAAGTAATGCTTAGAAGTTTTCTTTGTTCCAGTCTTCTAGTCTGTGTTTTATAAAACCTTTACCTGGACCACAGGGCTTTTCTTCATGAGGATTACTGTGGTTAGAGAGGTGCAGACAGAGGCAAAAACATGAACATGGCTCAGAGGGAGGAGAGTGGTGACAGATCCTTCCTGCCTCCGGCTTTACTTGTTAGGTGAGACTTTTTTCACACACTCCTGGTCATTATTAGTCCAACAAATCTATCATAAAGATTTAGGAAAGATGTAGAAACATTCAGTACGAAGCACATTTACTCATTATCCTTTGGGCTGAATCTCCTCTTAGTTAACTAAATTCAAATAAGTATCTTTCCATTCCCAGGGATTTAAAGAGGAGGAACCCAACACACTTGAAAAGTCACAAAACAGCCATTAGATGTTAATAACTAAGAACCGTTCCAACCTCTGCTCGTTTCAAATGAGAGGACCAGAGGCATAAAGCTCCATAGGGCTTTACTAACTTCCTGAGGCATTCAGCTGCTGAAAATGAATTCCTCGAATAATAGTTTCCTTTTCCAAAATTTAGTTGGATCACATATTTTTAGTTGAAGGGTCCTAATGAGACTTTGCAGGAACAAGTAAAGATCCTGCACAATAAATCACTGGAGCTGTGCCACCTTACCTCTGGAAATTTGAATAAGAAACGCTGTGATTTATAGCAGATGTTTTTCTACTTGGTTATAGCCCACCAATGCACATCCTAAACAGTATCTTCTAAGAGAATGAGCGTAAGAGCCATTGCTGTATCATTCACTGTTGTCCCCAAAACAAGGTAGATGTCTAGAAGAAGTTTCAAAAAACTTGTATGTGTGTGTGTATGTGTGTGTGTGTATGTGTGTGTAAACCAATTAAAATCCTCTCTAAAATGGACATTTTTTTTCTTGACAGTCCTAGAAGGTGGGGGGGGGGGTCATTAAAGTTTTAATCTCTAAGCACAAAGAATAGAAAGAACTTATTTGGGGATGAAAGTGAATTTTTCTTAGTAAATTATTTGGTGAAGCTAAAAATAATAGGCCAGAAATTTTTGTTCATAATGGACTAGTCTTTGAATGTCCACTTCTTCCTGTCTATAAGTTGTTTTTTCTTTCATTTTCTCAATTATTATTCATATTAAATTTGTCTATGCTCAGCTTTTAGCTTGGGACTAATTTAATGAATGTTTCTTGAATAAATACTCATTTTGGTTAAATTGAGTAACCATGCTTATATTCAGTAGAATATATTCTCAATACTTTTTCTATCTGTACAAACGTAGATCTTTGTAAATCAAACTATCTCTTGCTTCAATTTACTTCTTAACCAAAGGCTTTAATAAAAGCATGAATAGATAGGGCATCATAATTGATAATAAAATATATATACATTTCTGTATCTTTAAAATGAGATTTAAGATAGCACCTAATCCAGAGTTATTTTATAGTCTAAATGATTGATTGTATATTTAATAAATAGAAATTGGCATACAAAATCACAATAGATGTCATTTCAATACCACATGAGCATTTGTCAGACTTTTCCCTATATTTCCAAGTGATTACAAAACAAAAATCAAAATTAATTTACATTATTAGATTTCCCCAGCTAAGATCAGAGACTGTTTCACTCTGTATAAATATTTGGTTAAAAGACATGAAGGGGGGGGCGGGAGTTTGGCCTAGTGGTTAAAGTGCTTGCCTAGCATGCATGAAGGCCCGGGTTCGATTCCTCGGTACCCCACATACATAGAAAAAAGCCAGAAGTGCTGCTGAGGCTCAAGTGGTAGAGCTCTGTCCTTGAGAAAGTCCAAGGACAGTGCTCAGGCCCTGAGCTCAAGCCCAGGACTGGCAAAAAAAAAAAAAAAGACATGAAGGGAAAAAGTTTTGCTTAAAACTTGAATTTTAAGTAAAAATTCAAGTGAATATGTCTTTTCTGGTGGAAAACTCTCAAGTGTGAAATTTAAAACAAGGATTTTCAGCTTCATTCAAAAATGCTAGGGGCCAGGCATGTGGCCTAGTGGTAGAGTACTTTACCTAGCATGCATGAAGCCCGGGATTTGATTCCTCAGTATCACATGCACAGAAAAAGCCAAAGGTGGTACTGTGGCTCAAGTGGTAGAGCTCTACCCTTGAGAATGCTCAAGGACAGTTCCCAGGCCCTGAGATTAAGCCTCGTGACTGGCAAAACAACAACAACAAGAACAACAACAAAACACACAAAACACAAGTCACATATGAGAATCTGGTGGGTTTTACCAAAGACAAATGCACTGAAGCATTACCCTCAAAATGTGGCAATGAATATTAAAGACAATCACTTTTCATGGAAGAACAACATTGTAATTGATGAATTATGAAATGAGACTGTATGATTCGTTTCAAGTTGCTGTTACAAAATATCTGAAATAATGAACTTACAAAGAAAGAGGGTTTATTTGGTGCACAGTCCCACAGTTTATAATATATGATCAGGTAGCCTCATTTCTTTGAACCTCTTAGGTAACAATCTTTGGGAATGTGTATGGAAGCAGTTAGATGACACTATGAGCCAGAAGGCAGAGAAAACATAGACTTAAGTGTCTCCAGTTAGCAAGAACCAGGGAAAGGGCTTCTGCTCTTCAACAAAGATCAGGGATCTGCAAAGGAGAAAAAAAAAAAAAAAAAGAAGTCCACTAGACAGGTTCAAATGAGCCCATGTTGCAACATAATGGGGAGAAAATAATGAGGTTTGTTTAGAAAATGTCAGGGCCTGAATTGCTTTGATTAGGTGTGAAAGATTCTGCTTCCCCCCTCTAGCTATGGTCCTTTCCACACTGTTCATTCACACTTCAAATCATTCCTTTTCAGTTTAAACAGAAAAACTCCCCAAATTAATCAGCTTTTTTTAAAGACAAGGAAGTAATCCAATCACTAAAACCAGTAATTTTCTTTCCAGGCCTCAACCATAGAGACAGTTCTAAATGTAGAGAAGGCTCTATTAATAATTTTGTTTGGGCATAATTACATTGGCATAGTTCTGAATTGGTCTCAAGAGGCATAGGACTAGGTCACGTCTGGAAATGATCCCAGGAAAGGTAAAGCACCTAGTGAGAAATGGAAAGGCTACTCCAGGTATATATTGAATAATGAGCCTAATTATTTTTTAAATAGCCTGTTTTGTTGTCAGTTCCCACCAACATGCACAGCAGGGTAAGCCTTCCTTAACAAAGTCCAGTGGACAGGACAGGGGAAATTGGAGTACAGGCCAATGATGTTTCTGAGATGAAATAAAGTAGCTCAAGACAACCAAATCTTCATTATGAGCAGAATTTTCCTAAAAATGAGATTTGGTTGCATGAACAATGGTAATAGCTCATGCATTTCATAACTTGCCAAGATGAAATATATATATATATATATATGAAGAGTTTTAGAAGTGCCTTGATTTTGAACTCCCACAGTTTCACTTTTAGTGAACAAAAAGCCACGTAGAAAATGAAGAGAAAAAAAAATCAACGAATAATATAGATAGTGTAATGCTAAATAGCTCTTGATCTTAGAGACTGACAGGTGGCAGGTGGCAGATAGAGGTCATAAATATTTTTGTTATCTTCATGGAAGCTTCCTTTTATGAAAGAGAACATTGGCCTTTTAAGGTTGTTTGCTGAAAGGAAGATGTTTCTATGTAATTTTCAAATGAGGTATGTGTTTAAAAAGGCACAATAAAGCATCTATGACAAGATTTGTGGTATAGTAACTTATCCAAAAATTTTTCATTCTTCTTAAGTTTGACCATCAAAATGTTTGTCATGCTTTTTCAACTTTGAGATTTCAAGTAGCAAACTTCTTCAGACAACATTTATGCTTCAAAGCATATTTAATTTTATAAATCATCTGAAAGAAAGATTTCTTAGTAGATCCAAAAGGCTACTTTATCATCTTAATAAGACACACACATACACACACCACATTAGCTTTAGATACTTGCTAAAGTGCTGATAATACATCAAAGTTTGTCATTGTTCTACTTGTGATAAAGAATGTTTTGTTAGGAGGTATTACTAGGTATATAGAAAGTTGTTCTTTTCCTTCTATGTACTAAATCATATATGTATATAATATATATATATTTTTTTTTGTCGGTCCCGCGGCTTGAACTCAGGTCCTGAGCATTGTCCTTGGGCTTTTTTTCCTGCTTTTTTTTCAGAATGTTTATTTCTGAAAAAAGCCCAAGGATGTTCTTGGGCTTTTTCAAGGCTAGAGATCTACCACTTGAGCCATAACACCACTTCCATCTTTTTCTATGTATGTGGTACTGGGGAATGGAACTAGTGTCTTTGTGCATGCTAGGCAAACACTCTACCTTGAGGCCAAACTCCTGGCCTAAATTATATTTTCAACATTAGCAATTTATAGAATGTAAAAGCCGAGGATATTCTTTGAAATAATCTACAGTTTTATCACACACTGCTACCTGCAATATATAATTCTATCTGGTTATTCATTATCATTTAGACCATGCCATAATATTTTGTAACTTGTAAAGTTAGAATTTCTTTAGATGGGTATAATCAGATGGGGCTCTGAAATAAAATACAAGAATAGATGAAATGTCTGAAACTAACACTTGGTAGTCGGTTCTGTTTGATTGAACTTTATAATGTCCAGAGAGCCAAAAATGCAAAGTCTCATTAAGGAGCATACTTAACTTTACATTACAAACCTTGTAGGATTGTTGCTTTGTGATCTGAGTTTTTGAAGCATAGCTCTTAATTAGAGGAGCCAATATGGTAAACCCCACTGATTTTGATAAAAACAAAAAGCAGAGAAAGAATCATGCTTTATGAGCTTGTTAAAATAACAGAATTTTCCTCCCTCCCAGTCCTGTTCTAAAATGAGTGTTACTCTATTTCTGGGATGAGAAAAGTGGAAATATGAGTTGGATAAACCAAAGTGATCTGTCAGATAAGACTAAGCAGGCTTAATGAATTTAGAACCATTCAATTGCTGTGAAGCCCTCATCCTTTATGAATTATTAAATGACCTGTGGTTGAATAGAGAAGATGTTAACTGTTTTATTTGAATGTTAAGAAAGACCAGAATTGGCTTAAACAGTAATAGATCAGTGCACTCTCAATACAGATAAATGCCATGGACTTATAGCCAGAGACTGTCTTAACTTTATTTCATGTCATATCTATTTATTTAGTGCCTTTTAAGATTTGTTATACTTCTATATTTATTACTTTAGAAAGTAATGCCTTTCGGGGGAAAAGTTTAAGTGAATGAAGTGCAAGATAAAGGGTCTTGGGTCTAACCGAATACACTCACATGGGAAATCTAGTCCGTAGACCCCTGTAATCACAGCCTAAGGCTCATCTTTGTAGGACAAATTGTGGCCCTACAGTCAGGAAAGGAAAAGGGAGACTCCATCAATCTAATTCTTCTAATCCACATCGAAAATCGATGTGGACAGAAAACATCTTGTGAAAAATCATCCTCTCCATTTCCTTTAGATTGCTACATTTCTCCTTCTAATTTTTGGATGCTTTTCCAAAACATAAGCATGCTTCCTTTAAGCATTAAAAAAGTTTAAGACTGACCACCAGTCAGCAATTTTTTTTCTATGAACCTACTATGTATAAGGAAAACTAGCTGTCTTCCAGGTGTGTACAAAATTTCAGGATTCCATTAGCAATTTTCTTTTGGTGTGTGGCTCCTATGGGGTCTCTGTCTTTGACATGTCAGTCCTCCTCAAAATGTTTCACACCTACTAGAACAGATGTCTCATGTGTGAGTGATTTATCTTCATTTCTGCTAAGAGCAAGAAAACACAAAACTGTGTCATAGTTCCGTAGGTGCCTGAAACTGGTGATGGATTTGACATCTACACCAAGCTTGGGGGCCACATGGCATTTTTAAACTAATGACCCAGGTAATGAAAATGAAAGTCTTCTTAAGGATTCCCATATCATAATCACCAAAGGAAATTATGTTGTAGTGTGTGTGTGTGTGTGTGTGTGTGTGTGTGTGTCTGTGTCTGTGTCTGTGTGTGCACGTGCGCTAGTCCCAAGGCTTAAATCAAGGCCTGGGAGCTGTCCCTAAGCTTTTTGCGCCAAGGCTCTAACTCTCTATCACTTGAGCCATGGCTCTACTTCCAGATTGTTTGGTGGTTATTGGAGATGAGTCTTATGGAATTTCCTGTCCAGCTGGCTTCCATAATCCTCATATTAACTGTAATCCTTAGATCTCAGCCTCCTGAGTAGCTAGCATTACAGGCATGACCCATAGTCACCTTTTTGAAATTTCAGTTCGTGGAACACATTAAGTGTTCTGTCAGAAAGATAAAGATGTTATATACCCTTTCCACCATAAAGATATATTGTATACCAATGGACCTGAGCTTTGCAACTTTATTTGCTGTATTTTATTTATTTTATCTGTGGATTTTATCTCTCTTTCTAGGCTTTATGTACACTAATTGAGGATAAATTGGAAGTTAGACCTTTGAAGCTACCTAGACCTTTGGGGAAGGTGATATTATTTGAAGCCAATTCTCTCCCTCCCCTATAACCTTACATTCCTGAAGATGTGTGAGGCCACAGACCTGCCCAGACTTGCATTTGAGACCAGTGTGAATTTGACCATGATTTCTTGCAAGATAGACAAATGTTTTATGTCCAAGAAGAGGCAGAAAGAAATATGAAACAGAAATAATGCCATAAGAGTGTCCATTTTACTAGAAAAGGACACACAACAAATAATTAAATTAAATCAACTGAAAGTAGTATTTATCACACATGTGATTAAGAGAACTAGTGACATAAATACACAGTAGCAAATACTGTAAAGCCTTGGGATTGTGGTAACAACCATCAACTTCAGGTACAGATATGGATTTTCCCTTCCCTTCCCTTTCCTTCCCTTCCCTTTCTTTCCCTTCCCTTCCCTTCCCTTCCCTTCCCTTCCCTTCCCTTCCCTGCCCTGCCCTGCCCTGCCCTGCCTTGCCCTGCCCTTCATTTCTTTTTGTTTCTTTTGGACTGCTCCTGCTGAGTGAACTCAGAGCATGGGCCCTGTGCCTAAGCTTTTGTGCTCAAAGCTAGCACTCTAGCCATGGTTCTACTTATGCCTTTATTTGGTGGCTATTTAGAGATAAAAAGCCTCATAGATTTTCTTGCCCAAGGTAGTTTTTAACCTACATCCTCAGATATCAGGCTCCTGATTATATGCTAGGATTATACGCATAAGCCATCAGCATGCAGGTTTCTTTTCATTTTTTTGATGGTACTTTTATTTGAATCCAGGTCCTTATGCTTGTTATGTAGGTACTCTACTACTTGAGATATTCCATGGTAATTTTTGCTTGCAATTTTCAGAGTAGGTCTAATATTTTTTGCAGAGCGAGTCTCAGACTGAAGCCAGATAGAGTAGGGAAAAAGGAGATATGGTCAGCTTACAGTAAATATAGGCGGTATTCTTCCATATACTTCCATATACGGTCATTTAGGAAAAATGAAACAGGATAACTTAAGGAAACTGAAGCTTATAGGGAAGTCAGAAATATGACATGTAAAAGAAACAGAAGTATCAGTCTTAGGGGCTCCAGAGGCACAATGTGTTAGCATGCAGAACTAATGCAGAAGTGTCAGCTTTACTTCAAAGATAGACAATAGGCTGCATCCCTTCCAGAGGGAGGCATCCCTTACCCCAATGATTAGCTCTTGTCTGACTTGTTGCATACCTTCCTGAGAAAAATGCTTCCCCAATCTAGAGCCACATCCTGCTCCAACATGTGCATAGCAGGATGCCTCCTTGTCTCAAGGATAAGTGCTTATTTATGGCAGGTTGCATTCTTACCTGGAAACCCAGAAAGTAACACCAGTTGTGTTTTATCTTCATATAACTTTTAAGTCAAACCCCATTCTTTACCATATAAATACCCCAACAGTCCAAATAGCTGTGTGTGTCTCCCTATGAGAGCACCCACACTCTGTTAGAATCTCCCCTCCCCTTCTGTGTGTTCGTCTGCTTTTTGTCTGTCTGCTTGCCCACTTGTTTACTTAATAAAGCTCTGCCACGTATTCTTACCATCATGACTCGTCCAGAAATTCTTATTCTGTGATCAAAGTCACAGATACCTAAGTGAAGAGTTCTTACATTTAAACAGAAGCATCGCCAAACCTCACCTCGGTCTGGTGACAAAACTATGATCTTCCTATCTATGCCTTGTACTAGGATACTCCTATCTATGTAGGTTAGATGACAGATCAGTCCTGGTGGTGTCTCATGTTTTTGCTCAGACCAGCCTCAGACTTCAACTTCTCTTTCTCCAGCTCTGGAGCAGGCAGAGTGCAAGGTCTCTGGGCCATGACTGATCCTGGATGCAGAACTCTGAATAGATGGAAAAGGACTTCTATCTGGTTGCTAGGACTTCTCTCCTTCTTTCATCCCCACCCCCCCATTGACAGCCCAGGCAGGGGATGATTTCTGCAGCTATCCAAATAGGAACCTCTGCAGTACAGACATCTTAACCATGCTACCTACATCTCCTGCACTCATTTCTCACCTGTGACTGAAAACTGAAGTCCAGAGAATACTCCAAGGTTAGCCAATGACAGACCCAATGCTGGAAAAACTACTTTCTACTCTGTATTCATGGGGAGGGAAATTACAGAGTTTACTTAGGTAAATATGAATGATCAAAATAACTTGGGATGAGTATTGTAAGTGAATATTGTATCCTTTGGGATTTGGTTAATTTGTTGTTAATTTCAACGTGAAAAAAAGACAATACATAAAATTAGAACCTTTAAAGAGTTTGTTTCTCAAACTGCTTTGGTTTGTGGGAAAAAAATGCTGTTGCTTTCTGTTTTAATGAAGTAATTCCACTCAGAAACTATAACTAAACTCAAAATACATTAATTATCTAGCAACTTGTGTAATGGCTTAGTACAGCATTTTAATATCCATGACAAAACAGGTTAAAAATCTCTGAAACATCAAAAACGTACTCTTCATAACTCAGTGAATATTTGAAGAAAGTAGAATAACTCAGTAGAGTTCTTCTATTTATCGAAGAAGCGAGTTCTAAAGTTCATGTGAAAGAATAAAAGGATCATACTGACTTCACCATTAAGTAGAAGTAATTAAAACAGAACAATCGTCCAGGGAAAGATACAATAGTAACTCCAGAATGAGAATGAACATGTGGATATTGAGTAAATAACAAGGCAGATTTTGAAGCCTAGAGGTAACAGGAGGGGCCATTTATAAATTGTGTTGGCATGTTTAATTATACATGCAAAATAATGGAAATGAGATTCCTACCGGTATCATCTATCATCCATTAAACTCTAAAGGTTAGATTAAAGCTTCAGTATGTGAGACAAAATTGCAATCTTTTAAATGACAATATAAGGAATATCTTAATCATTGTTAGGACAGTTTGAGAAGACATAAAAGAGCTATCCATAAAAGCAAGATTAGTAAGAGTTTTACATTAAAATGAAAAACTTGTGATCATCAAAGAAAACTATTAAAATCTTTAATAGGCAAGCCTCCCATTGGAAGGAAAGGTTTGCAAAGTACAAAACCAACAAAGATTTGGTCTGAAGAGCATGGAGAAACACAAATAAATTTTGAAATGGCAAGGTAATGATTGGCAACTTGCAAGAAAGTTTCTGCTTCTTGGGAGCAGAAACTCAGCAGATGGATACAGTATTAAAAAATGCTCCAGCTCATTAGTAATCAGTTTAATTACAAAATCTAAAACTGTATTACGACAGCAACTCTGGCCAGTAGACAATCACTACATCATTAAATAACAGAGTACATACATACAGTGCAATTTTTTCATATCTTAGCTTTTTCATTCTGAGCAGCTCTTTTAACTGAGGTTTCCAGTATATATTGTCAGTCTATATTCTTAAAAAATATCTTTAAATAATTGTACAAAAGAGGTGCCATATAATGAAGTACTTTATGAATGTAATGCATCTTGATCAGTGTCACCTCCTTTCACATTCTTACATCACCCATCTTGGACTCACTTACTTTCCTTAACTTTGTGGTATCCAACCAAATTTTGAACCACATTTTATATTCCTTTTCAGTTTAAATGTCTTACCTTTTCAGTACATCCACATTTTTCTCTTACCCCTAGATCAGTTTCTAAATGGATTTAGCAGAAAACAGACGCTCCGATTCAACTTGTACAAACTTGTGAAAACATAAAAGGAGTGGAAAAGGAACGTTCAGGGTCCCAGATGTCTTCTAGAATCTACATAAATAACACTGCCATAAAACTGACCCCAGCCTACCTTTTAAGTAGGAAAACACTTGCCTGTAATACAACACAGGTAATTATGTATGATTCATTTGCTTGTAATTCACTGAAAGCTCAGTTTACAAAATGCTAAATATATATATATATATATATATATATATATATATATAATTTTCTAAGTCAGTACACAGTGTTAAACAGAATGGGTTCCCACTGATATTTTTCTGGTACAAAATAATCTAGATAAGAGTGGGAAAAACTTTATTCCACTATGGACCATTTGGATATTTATAATAGTCACAGGCCATATAAAAGTATCAATAGAGTATAATAGGCCACAGTTAGCCAATGAGAAGAAGGCATGTCTGTCTTGTCACTTATCAAATGATTTTATGGACCTTTTATGGTCTGGCAGGCTTGGGGAGTTTACATGATGTTTCTTAATCAGTATAAGGCATTTTCCGGAATTCATGAAATCTAAAGTCTTTCCAGCCTTAAGATTTAAGTCCCAGGGTGTCGGAGTTTGCCCTAGTGGTTAAAGTGCTTGCCTAGCATGCATGAAGACCCGGGTTCGATTCCTCGGTACCACATACATAGAAAAAAGCCGGAAGTGGTGCTGAGGCTCACGTGGTAGAGCTCTAGCCTTGAGAAAGTCCAAGGACAGTGCTCAGGCCCTGAGCTCAAGCCCAGGACTAGCAAAAAAAAAAAAAAAAAAAGATTTAAGTCCCATGTTTTTTCAATGAAGGACTTTTTTCTTACCTCTATGAGAACATTGAGATATTATGGTCTCCGTTTCTTCCTAAACCTTCTCTGCTTCCTTTCCCTTTCCTTCTTTATTCCTTATTCTAGTGCCTTATCACTCCTCCATGCTCTATAGCTCTTTGGTTCACTAGTGGATTTTTAAAATAGGAAGAGAATAAATTAGACATGTTTCCCCGCTTTCTAAAACATAATCCTATCTGACACTGGAAAGCACTCCAAGTACGCATAATGTTATAATGAATGTTAATAAAATCATATAATCCATAGTCTCACTGCTTCCTATGGGATTAGAAAATGAAACTGTACCCACTTAAACCAAATGAATGATTGATCTTCCCTTTAGCCAGAAACTAGCTTCTCTAAGATTTTCATTCATTCTTTAGAGTTTACAAAGAGCTCTGCTGGATGACCTCACAGCGGCTTACACTTGGCCTATGCATCTTCTCTTGGTCCCTAGGCAACCATCTGGGGTAACTCTACATCTCTATTGCCCTTTGTGAACAGATCACTGACCTACCAAGATATTAATGCCAGATGTGGACAAAGCCCTGTGCTTGTGGAAACAACTTCCATACACTGAATACAGGCATGAAGAACAGCCTTCCTAAGAAATCACACACTTCTACACTAGTAAATAGGTTTTGCACCTATAAGCACTTCATTTTTTTTTTTTTCTGAAGAAGAAGCACTGCCCAGTTTTAGCTGGGTCTGAGAGATCCCATGCCTTCCTCTCAACCCAGGGGGCATGTGAAGGAGAAATTTTATCCCATGAGGAATACCAGCATTCTATCTCCATTTAGCACTTGGACTCATTTTTCCATGCTATTCTGCCACATTCCACCTCCCACATTATTTCTCTCCTAAAATATATTCTGACTCAGAGCTCAGAATGCACCCGTCCTCCCAGCCCTCAAACTTGCTCTTAACCTTCTTGGTCGGCCTTCGTCTTAAAAGCAATAATTTCCATGTGTGTCAGAGACATAAGCTGATCTCAGAAAAGATATTATTCCAGCAAGCAGCAATTCCTGAATGTCTTGTTAAATAATTAATTAGATTGGCATTCCAGAGCTGCAACTTGAACCTGATGAGTGATCTTGCTTGAAAGAATTGTGACTGCCTGTTTATCTCCCAAACAGAAAATAATCCATTCACCTCACTTCAAGTCTAGCTCTCTCTTTCTTAGCTTCCCTTCTGCCTATAAGACTTCATTCTTTCATTTATCTACAATATTGTGTATATTTTTTCTACCATGTATGAGTTGCCTGTAAGACATTTTGTAAAAGTGCACAAGAGTATGAAAGTTATTTTGAAAATCCATGTTAGAGAAGCAATTTTTGTTCAAATCTTGACATGTCAAGTTCATGTTTCCCTGGTGAAAATATGGAAGCATAAATTCATTTTGCTTACATAAAATTATATATTTCTATTTACATCTTAAAATGTGATTTTCTTTTTCAACTTTTCCCTCCCTTCACAAGTACTCTGATACTTCTCTCTTTTCTCATATTGTCCATTGAGAGTTATGTAGTGTCATTATTATTTTTCATTTTAATATTTTGACTTTAATAAGAGTCTTAGAGAACAAGCTGTATAGGTGCAGGAGCATGGGTTGAGTAATAAACCACCAGCTTAGCAAGTAAAAGGCCTTGCATTCAAACTCTAGTATTGCAAAAACATTAAATGAAAAAAAAAAAACATGATAATCATAACAAAGCAAGCATCCAAGTATGCACTGCCACCTCATTCAAAACTGAACAGTATCAGTACAGCTGATATCTGATCCTTATTTAGCACTGATTACTTCCTTCTGCACGTAGTAACAGCCTTCAAATACTTTATTTAGTAACTATCATTCCTATTGAGACCTGTATGTATGTATGTGTGCATGCATGTGTGACATTTTTGTTGTAAAATAATCCGCAGTTCTGTTTTATATATATTAATAACTCATACAAATGGTATTACTATTCATGATTCTATAATGTGGATTGATGTGAATAACTTTAATTCAGTCATTTTGTAGCACTTTTATGCTATATACATCAACATACTGAGATATAATGCATTAATGTGAATCCTTGTCTGGGTTAAGTGTAGTAAGAAGTTTGGAATATGTACTTGCTTCAGACTGCATGTATTTTAACTGTGGATGTGACATTTATTAGCTAAGCAAATTTGACAAGTTACTGAACTACTATGTGTCCCAGTTTGTCGTGTGTGTGTGTGTGTGTGTGTGTGTGTGTGTGTGTGTGTGTGCCTGCCCATTCCAGCACCTTGAGTTTGGGGATCGATTTATCCATCTGGCTTGCTTACTTGCCTGGCACTCTACCACTTGAGCTGCACCTCCAGGTCACCTTACTCTGTGTGTGGGAGGTGGGGGGAGGGATTGGCATGCACACGTGTGTCTTTGTACCCACTATCCTGAGGCTTGAATTCAGGACCTGGTCACTGTCCTTGAACATTTTTACCCAAGGCTAGTACTGTACCACTTGAGCCACAGCTCCACTTCTCACTTTTTGCTGCAGTTAATTGGAAATACGAGTTTCACAGACATTCCTGCACAGGCTTGCTTCAAACCACAGTCCTCATATCCCAACCTTCTGAGAAGTTGGAATTAGAGGAATAAATGAATGACTTCCAGTCCCCACCCCAGGTCACCATTTTTACTAGTTATTTTAGGAAAGGAGCCCCTTAGACATTTCCTTTGGACTAGCTTTGAACTCTGATCCTCTGATCTCAGACTCTGGAGTAGGTAAACAGCAGGCCTAGTTTCACTTTTTTTTTTTTTTTTTTTGTCATGGGGCTTGAATTCTGGGCCTAGGCACTGTCCCTGAGCTCTTCAGCTCAAGGCTATAGCCCTACCCCTTGAGCCTCAACCCCACTTCCTGTTTTTAAGAGATTAATTGGAGATAAGAGATAAGAGTCTCATGGTTGGGCCAGGAGTTTGGCCTAGTGGTTAAAGTGCTTGCCTAGCATGCACGAAGACCTGGGTTTGATTCCTCGGTACCACATACATAGCAAAAAACCAGAAGTGGTGCTGAGGCTCAAGTGGTAGAGCTCTAGCCTTGAGAAAGTCCAAGGACAGTGCTCAGGCCCTGAGCTCAAGCCCAGGACTGGCAAAAAAAAAAAAAAAAAAAAAGAGTCTCACGGTTTTGTAGTGCAGGGACTGCCTTTGAACCTTGATCCTCAGATCTCAGCCTCCTGAGTAGCTAGGATTACAGGTATGAGACACTGTGCCCAGCTAGTTTCACATTTTAAAGTGCATTGAAAAAATATTGTCCACCTTATAGGACTATGGAAAACTGAATTAGGTAGAAGTGTGTGGAGTTAAGAATTTTATAATCTCAGTAGCATACACTCAGTAAATGTTGGCTGTGATGAGAATAGTAACCATGCTTTTCTCTATATGTAGCTCTGTCTTTCTGTTCTACACATCTAGAAAGAGAATCACTGGGTTGACTCAGTGTGCTTCATGATAGAGTATTTGCTTGACATGTTCCTGGACCATTCTTCCCTCTCCTGAGCTACAGAGAAGGAACTGAAAATCTGTAGGATTTATATAAATCTAATGTCGACTTCCAGAATATTCTCCAGATGCTTCTTATCCAAGGTTTTATCATTTCATATTTCAGAGTCTTCTTTAATACCCTATAATAAAGCTTTGTTACATGGAAAGTTTTGTTCATCCATTTCTAAAGGTTACTAGCTCCTCTCCCCTTCCTCCTTCTCGAATTAAAGGCTAACAGGTTTTTTTGAATAGTTCAAAAATAATTTATAATCTTTAAGTAATTTGTACAAAGGAGTTACCCTTCATCACAGCAGTTGATGAAGACTAACAATTTTCTGATATCAGCAAGAGAGACGTTTGACATTCTCCTGCTCTGCCATCAGAGTGATCCCTTTATGTGGTCAGATGCCATCTTTCCTTTCATAGTTCTGATAATCCCTTTCCTAAGCTCTCTCCAGGATATGTGTTCTTAGACACTGTTCCTTTGGCTCACAGAGAAGATTACCTTGGGTCACTCTGTACCAGAAGCTTAGAGTGTCTCTTGCCTTATCTGCCTGCAGTCCCAAGAATGAATGTGCTGCTCTCCTTGTCCTGATTCATTCCCCTCCCTGTCCATGAGCAAGAGATTTGTTCTGTCGCATAAGATCTCAGTTTAAAGACAAGCATTTTCCTAGGACAAAGACATACATATTAAATATAGACAAACAAACCAAGTTTGTTTTAGTTATATACACATAATACATCCTAGAAAAATTATTAATAATAAAGGAATGCTAAGCTAATAAAAAGCAATTATTAATATTAACTACTGTAAAGTTTCAGAGCAATGCATACTGAACAATTTAATGTTCAATGACATAATAAAAGGAAGAAAATTATGAGGAAAATTTCCACAAGTTAGTACAAAGTAGAATATTTTTCCAGATTAGCATGTGTATAATATTTGAGAAAAGCCAAGTCCTCAAATTCAATCATGTCTGGAATCCCCATACACAAATGATTATTTCCCTTCCTATTGAACTTTTCTTTTTTTTCCCTTCACTGAACTTTTGTCATTAACATTTAAATCTAATTTAGTATTTTTCCATCCTTGAAAACAAGTGCAAACTTTCTGTAAGTGTTGTTTCATTTCCACTTTATTAAATAAGCATTTTTAAAAAACACTGACACTTTTTGACTTTTTTCCACTTACCACATCCTCTCATTCCATCTCCCGGATTACCACAGTTGTTTATTTTGTACCAAAATGGATTTGCTAGGGTCGCTTGTCATTTACCATGAGATATCTTTGTGTCCTCATCTTTCAGCTGACTACCACTTCACAGCAGGGACAACTGCCCTGGCTCGCTTACATCCGGCCTGGTCAGCCACCATCTCCCACTCCAGCCTTTCAATTTTTGGACCTTGTACTTTAGCTCATTTGCCACATCATGTCTCCTCCTCGTGGAATGCCCTTTCCAGTCTTGTCACATGTCATAACTTCTCACCTTGAATGTGGCTTAAGTAGCCTACTTAAATGCACATATTTACATTTTCATAGCAGCTGTGCGTGTCCTTTATGATAGTTTATGTGGAAACACATATATGCTTAATCTTTATGTCTCCTATTCAACTCTCAACACTATGAAGTCAGGAACTATACTTTTCTTTTGTCTTCTTTCTTTCATCTTCTTATTCATCTTTCCCACTTCTTCCTTCTCTCTCAATCCCTTTCTTCATTCTTTTCTTCCTTCCTTCTTTTTTTCCTTCCTTCATTTCCTTCCTTTCTTCTTTCTTTTATTTCTTCCTTTCTTTCTGAGTATCTTTCTAGATAATCTTGACCTAGACTCCATCTTTCTAAATATTCTCAATCCCCTTATCAGTTTCCCACATATTGGAATTATGCCTCTTTATCATCATACCAAACAGAAACTATATTACATTCTTGTTTAAAAATCTCTAGAATTAGCATATAATTGGTACAGATCAATGGAATACTGGATTAACGCTTCTAACATATAACACATATTGAAGTAAGGAGGTCAGGTCACATTGGGGCCATATTGGCCAACTGGTGGCTAGTAGGGTCTGGCATCTTGTCTTCCTGCTGGGGAAAGGTGAAGCCACTGCCTCCCAGGTAAAGGTCATGCCGGAATCCCTCATGGAAGGGGTAGGCACTTGGCTGATGGGTAACAAATACTGTCAGTCTAGTGCCTGAGACTGAGAATTTCCTGTGACCCTGCCCTCTGACCTAACCCTAGGTAGGCTTAGACTAGCTCAGTCACAATTACACCAAACCCCTGTACCATCTCCTGTTCTGTCTTCTCTGTCTCCTGGGCCTATCTCCAGTAACCCTGACATTCCACTTCTGCTTTCCAGTAGAGGTGAATTGGTTTGTTGGTAGTGTTTCTGTTCTTTCTTTCCTCTTTGGCCTATTTCTTAGCTGTGTTAAGGTTAAGTGTATTTTCTGGCTGTTGGTCTTTGAGACAGGAGTCCATCATTTAGTCACTGGCCTTTTAATAAAAATATCAAGATTTGACCTCTCAAAATGTAGCTTCTCTGTTTCCTTACCTTACAACAATATTAAAAGCATATAAATAATGGAAGTTTAAAAAAATGCTTATTTACAGAAAAAAAAAGTTTCATTAAAAGCTTTCCTTGGATTGAGAGCATCCTGAGCCGTAGCAAGGAATCACTCTTACTTACAAATAGGACTATACACTGTCTGGCAAGTTCATTACAGACTTCTGACTACTTTTTTTTTTTTTTTGATGCCAGTACTAGAGCTTGAATTTAAGAGCTTACACTGTCCGGGAGCTAATTTTTTGCTCAAGCTTAGTGATCTACCACCTGAGCACATCTCCACTTCTGGTTTTTTGGTGGTTAATTGGAGATAAGAATCTCACAGACTTTCCTGCCTGAGTTGGCTTCAAACTATGATCCTCAGATCTCAGCCTCCTGGGTAGTTGTGAATGAGTCACTGGCTCACTTGCAAGTTTACAGACTTCACATTTCAAGACACTGACATATTTGAATGAAAAATTGCATTCTGAAATGGGTGATACTTTCTTGTGCATTTCAATATCCTTCAAGAAAAGATAAGGTACCTTTGCATTAGTTAATATTCTCTGAATAATATTAAAATATTTTAGAAGATCAAAGCAAAAATTCAACAGATTTCATAGAATATCTAATGAAAAAGGTCCTTTTACATGTTGTGGGCTTACAGGTAGCTGATTATTATTTTTTTTAATTTTACAGTGGGAAAAATCTACTCTGTTATCAGAGAAGTCTGTGGGGGCTGGAATTTCAGGTATAGGAATTCCTGGAATTCCTGGAGCAAGTGATGTAGAATGAAGGTGGGAGAGGTTGCAAGGGGACTTATGAAAAGCCTTTGAAGTCATTCTTTCAGGACTATTCAGCTAGAGAAAGGGTAGTAAAATGAAACATGTCCATTTTTACAATTTCTATGTTTCTAAGAAAAAAATTCTATGAGCATTAGGTAAGGATTACTATCATTACTGCAAATGTTTGATAACTAGATACAGTTACATATCGTCTCTGGTAAAGGGTTTATGATGTATTGAAATTAAATTAATTCTATGGATAATATAATAATCTGATTTTAAAATAAAGTGGACTTGTCAGAAACTCAAGACCAATGCAGCACACAACTTTTGAGGGGAATTTATAGATATGGGCTTCAAATACAGATAGACAAAAAATGTTTATTCATTTTCTTTCTGCTTTACTTCTAATACAAACGTCTAAGCCACACACCCTAAGTTATCAGTATTGCTGGGGCTTTTGTCTCTTGAATAATTTGAAGGAACTATTTTTTTCAGTCATTTTGTTTGAAAACATCTACCTCATGGTGGGGTGCTCTATTAGTAGAGGTGAAGAACTCTTTGTAATAAGTCAGAGTTTCTCTGCACAGTGAAATAAGGATTAGATTCACGTTTTATGACTTAAGATGGTGTTGTTGAATCAACTTCTTGTATCATTACTTAGCAAAAGAAATATAACTATAATATCAGCTCCTGATCCTTTCCCTTCTCTTTTTCTTCCCATCTACCTGCCTCCTCCTGTATCACCTTTGTATATCAACCCCTCTCTCTATCTTTCCATTCCTTTTCTCCACTTCTCCTTCCTCTAATATTTTTTTCTGCTTCTGTTATTCTTGTGCATCAACTCGGATCTACAACGTTCTCTGATGCTGGTGGTTTTGTTGATACTGATGGTATTCCTTATCTGTACTGGCAAATTCCTTAGCCAGTACCCATGTTTGAAACACTGAAAGATTTCAAACACTGAGTACTTGTGTTATGTATTGAAGCCAAGCATTGCTGGCTCACTTTTGTTACCCTAGCTACTCAAAAGGCTAAGATCTGAGGGTCATAATTCCATGCCAGCCTGAGTAGGAAAGTCCATGGGACACTTATCTCTAATTAATCACCTAAAACCTAGAAGTGGAGCAGTGGCTCAAACTGGCAGAGCACTAGCCTTTCAACCCCCAAGCCCTGAGTTCAAGCCTCAAGATTGACCAAAGCAACAACAACAACAAACTAAACCCCACAAAAATATGAAAAGAGAAAAGAGAGAAATCTATCTAGTGAAACAGAAAACAGAATTTCAGTTATTTAATTTTAATTAATTAAAGTTTACATTTAAATCATTACCCATAACTAGAGACTAGGGCACACACACATATATATATATATGATATATACTATACATATATGGACTATATATGTATAATATATATAGTATAACACTCACATTAGGAAGCTCACCTTCCAGAATACTTACACGAATAATATTGTCTTGGACAAAGGTCTGTTGAATTGACAATTGCAAGATTCCTTAGTTTACATGGGTATGATGAGCAGTATGTAGAAAATAAGGATAGACATGAAGTAATTTCTAATACATGTGACAAACTTTAAGGGAATCAAAGGCAGCATGGAATGTGGAAAATCCTAATTGTCACTGCATTTAGGTTAAAGGATAAGTACTTTTAGTTGTTAGGTTTCAGTAAGCAAAAAACATTAACACAGAAAATCACCCGTATAATCTATATGTTTTACAGGGACTGGTTAGGTTTCAGTAAGCAAAAAACATTAACACAGAAAATCACCCGTATAATCTATATGTTTTACAGGGACTGGTGTATCCTCATGTTAAATACAAACTGGGAATCCAAACTAGTGGCACAGATCCACTGCTATGTTGTCAACTGCTTTACAGGTTCCATGATATTTAACCCTTCTATCTGTCTATATTACCAATTTTCAGCGTTTATTATAAATTCTGCTACATAAAACAGTCCTAAACTGGGCTCCAGTGGCTCACACTTGAAATTTGATAGGGAAGGGGGGAAAACCAAGACGAAGGGGGGTGTGGGGGGGGAAGGGAAATGGGTACCAAGACATGTGAAAGGGTATCAATGTATGTGAATTAATGCACCTTCTATCTGGCAAATATCATGTAACCCTTTTACTAATTACAATAAAAAAAATAGAAAAAAAAGAAAATAAGGATAGACAAAGAAAATGTTGAATATATAAGGAATTAAAAACAGCAAGAAATAGTATCCATAAACATATTCAATAATTCTTAAAAGTACAATGAAGATGCTTTTGATCAAGTAACTTATATTCCCAGTGTTGTATTTTTCTCCTACAAATAATTTTCTGGGCTGGGATGAGGCTTCAGACCTATGCTAAATTCTTCTAGTATCTAGCTGAATGGGATTGAATAGCTCAAATTCATTGCTCCATATGAGCTCAGAACTCTCTGCATCCACATAAGAAGTGTCCATAAACTACAAGCATATTGGAAGCCAAGATCACAGAGATGTTTCTCTGCAGCATATTTACTCCTCTTGATTCTAATGATGTGTGTGAGAAAAAGGTGTAATGCCTCTATGTGTTAGTCTTCGTGGGATTACAGATATAATTATCGGAAAAGAGAGAAATAGAAAGGTAACCTGAAACTATAGTTAATTTTTCATTTTCCTTTACTCTTATTTTTCTTTCTTCTCTAGGAGTGTAGTCTTCAAATGTAGCTATGTAGATTGATACAGAGTAAACAGAGTTTCATCACACACTTAAAGTGCTCTAATAAATACATGATTTCTGTGAATTTTGAGTCCATAGATGCTCTGTCTACAGCTGCCAGTAAAAAGCTAGACATCTGAGATATGCTTATTAGTGTTTTCTAGGGAAGATTTGTTCATTCTTTTCCTCTCTATGTGTAAATGTCTATCTTGCTTTTTTACAAACTTTCATAAATATTAAGAAACTAATGTCAGTTTAGTGCATGACCACTGTTGCTTAAAAATCACCCACTCAAATTTAAAAAAATACTGAAAGCTCGTGGCTTTTAGAATTTGAGTACCTCATAAATTGGTATTTAATTCTTCTTTCTCCATTCAACACTTCAAGGAGTTATTACTTGTTCTCTTCCTTCATTCAGCTTGGTTTTGGTGAACAGTTAGCACTTTTAGTAATTATGATAGTCCCAATTGTAGATGAAAAAGTTAATTCAATCATTTCTGCACAGGAAAGATTTCTCAGTCACTTCTCCATTAGACACATTAATAGACAGAAATAATCAAATTCACTGGAGTCACATTTTACTTTGAATAAAATATGCTGTATATTTACATTTAAATTCAGGCATGAGTAATATGTAACCATTTGTTTTAAGTGGTAAAAGAAAACATGTGGGAAGTCTGTCAGGCAGAGGAAAGGACACTTGTCTCCTTTTCTTCACTATTCTTCCTTCTTTGCAATTTGTCTTTGAAAATGAAATGTGTCATTTTAATATATTAATGAGTAGCAAAAGCCTAGAACAGGATTTTCTTATCCCTACTTTGCGGCTCAGAATTTTCCTGGGATAGAGAGCCAATCAAGTCATTTTATGTAGATGTTGTCATTTCCACTCACTGCTGGTAAATTCTGTATGTACACTACCTTGAAAGGCAATCAAGAGTCCCTCATGCCCTCGTTAGCTTCCACCAGTTAGATGTTCTAAAACTGTGTTTCACCATGTAGATGCTTTCTTTTTTGGCATTATACTAGAGTAACCACTGTTATTGGAATCCACAAACTACTGACATTAATGTTAAGCAATTCACATTATTTAAATGACTGTAACAGCACGAAATAAAATAAGAACAGTGGGGTGTTGAAAGATGTGTATATCATATTAGAAAATGAATGAATACAATTCAGTATTTGCATAGTTTAGCATTCTTAATTGCCTCTGATGGATGTGACTAAAAAATTGAGAGATTCTTCATTATCAATATTATGTATAGCTCATATATTACATCGGGAAGAATAAACATGAAGACATATAGACACATGTATTGGTTTTCATTGAGCACAAGTATAAGTGAAAAACATCTCACAAAAATACATACTTGTGATAAGGAATATAATATATGTTGGTAAAATCCATTATGACCACGGCTGAAATGAGGAAGAAGTTAAGATTCTAAGTAATTTACAAAATTTTGAATGTCAGCCGGGCTTAGTGACTCACAACTGTAATCGTAGCCACTCAGGAGACTGAGAACTGAGGATCAAGGTTCAGAGTCAGCTGGGGCACTAAAGGACCTGAGACTCTTATCTCCAATTAATCTACAGAAAATGGGAAATGGGGCTGTGGCTCAAGGGTAGTGCTGTAACCTTGAGCTGAAGAGCTCAGGAACAGTGCCCAGGCCCAGAGTTCAAGCCCCACAACAGCGAAAAAAAATTTTAATGTCTTCTGAAGTTCTTAAGGGCAAATCCAAGAAATTCTGCTTTATATGATGCATATAAAATGACACTGGTGTCAAATCTGAATTGAAAGACTTTTTCCACCTAGAGAGAATAATTGAATAATTGCTTTCAATTCTATGTAAGTTGTAGGTTGCCAACAAATCTGATTCTGAAAGTTAATCATTAAGCTATTGGCCAAGGAGACCCATGATTCCAGCTCTTTAGGAGGATGGAAGTGATTGAAAATATTAGGGTTCCCGTCTACTCCAGGCAAATAGTGAGCTCCATCACAATCAACAAAAAGATGTGGTCATGCATACTTGTAATCTGAGCTACAGAGTAGGCTTAAATAGAAGATAATCGGCCAGTCCTGGGCAAAATGTGAGACACTTTCTGAAAAATAGCTAAAGCAAAAGAGGTTTGAGCTATGACTCAAGCAGTGGTGCATCGGTTAGCAAGCGTGACACCACAATATCAGCAAATAAATAGTTTAATGCTTATCAACACATATATTAGATTACTTCTGATTATTATTGTTTAATTTTTAGCTGTAGATGCTGAGGTTTTCTCATTACAAATAGCAATAGGAAAAATTTATAGCAAAGGTTTTACTCTGAATGTAGCACTATTTAAATTATAAAAATACAGCTGGAATAGTTATATCCTTCTTGTGACTTTATATTGCATGATAATTATACTTAAATATCTGCCAATTTTATCCTTATCTTGACAATTTGACTTATACAGCTTGTAATTTGTATTTTCCAATTAAGTAAAGAAATCAATATATAGGGCTGAGCAAAATCTGGATAGCAACATAGAGACTTCAAGAACAAAGGAAATTTTTTTCCTAGCGATATCTTGTGGCACCAAAGTCAGGTACTGAAGGGTCACTAGGAAATGGTAAGGAAAAAAAAAAAGAAAACAACATTTGGCACTGAGCACCTGTGGCTCAGGCCTGCAAACCTAGCTACTAAGGAAGCAGAGATCTGAGGATCAAAGTTGGAAGCCAGCCCCAGCAGGAAATTCTGTGAGGCTCTAATCTCCAATTAACCACCAAAAAGCTAGAACTAGAACAGTGGCTCAAGAAGTTGTGCTCCAATCTTGATCAAGAAAGATAAAGGGTAGCACACACACACACACACACACACACACACACAGAATTTAAACTCTTTTTTCTTTTATTTCTTTTTGAAAACTAAGTATATTTCTTAAGACTATAAAGCCATTAAACTATCCAGTAATACTTTTATTTCCAGAAAATTGTCCCCTTATTTTTATTTTTTTCACTTTTTAATTAAAGAATATATTAACATTGATTTTTACATCATATTTCAATTGACGTGTTTAACAAACAAGTATTCAAGAAGGGAATCTCTATATAAAATCACTGGCACTTAGATTTTAGAACATAATTAAAATTAGGCTGAGGGTTTGTATGTCATAGATACATATTAATCTATGTAATAAAATGTGTCTATAGAGTCATAATTTTTTGAATGTTATGCTTTATTTATTTATTTATTTATTTACTGCTCTTACTTTTTAATTTATTTTTATTGTGATTAATAGAAGGGTTACATTATATTCACCAGATAGAAGGTGCATAACTTCATAAACATTGATACCCTTTCTCATGACATGGCCCCCATTTCCCTCCCACCCTCCCCTGGCTCTTCTTGATTTCCCCCCTTCCCTATCCAATTTCAAATAACCGTTGTTACAATATTTCACCTTGTTATCTATTTTATATGTGCTTAATTGGTTATTAGAGTCATAAATTTTTATGTCTATATAGTTGTGTTTACATTGCCAATGCCATCTGCATAGTATTGGGTACGCAAATAGTGAGTCCTCGCTCTTGTACTGTTTGGATCTAATAGCCACATATTAAGGATACCATGCGCTTTTTGCTCCTTTGGTCTTCACTTGTCTCACTCAACATGATTCGCTTTAGATTTATCCACTTCCCTGCTAATGCCATTATTTTATCTTGACTGTTGGCTATGTAGAATTCCATTTTGTGTGTGTGTGTGTGTGTGTGTGTGTGTGTGTGTGTGTGTGTGTGTGTGTATGTATCACATTTTCTGTATCCATTCATCTGCAGTAGGGCATCTGTATTGTTTCCATTGCCTAGCTATTGTGAATGGTGCAGAGATGAACATAGCTGAGCAGGTGCCCTTATTACATCCTGGGTTAATGATGTTTAAATGGGGAAAAGATATTTACCAATAATACATCAGACAAATGCTTAATATCCAGTATCTACAGGGAACTCAAGAAACTAATCTCCTCACCCCACCAAACCCAACAAACCAGTCACTAAATGGGCAAGGGAACTAAAGAGAGACTTACCAAAAGAAGAGGTTAAGATGGCAGAAAAGCATATGAGAAAACGCTCATCATCCATGGTCATAAAGGAAATGCAAATAAAACCAACCCTAAGATACCACCTTACCCCAATTAGAATTGCCAAGATTTGGAACTCAGACATAACAGATGCTGGCAGGGTTGTGGAGAAAAAGGAACCCTATGCACCGCTCGTGGGATTGTAAGCTAGTTCAGCCACTCTGGAAAGCAGTGTTAAAGAACTGAAAATAGACCTTCCCTACGATCCTGCCATACCACTCCTGTCCCCTTATTTTTAAAGAAAATAGAAGTTAGAATTTTGGTCAACTAAAATGAGTATTAGAGAAGGTGTCTCTGACACATGCTCAAAGAAAAAATAGAAATATGTTACCCTCCAACTGAATATAAACATTCTTATTCTGAGAATTGTGAGGTCAGTCCTTGCCTAGCAGTCAGTTCTCTCAAAATTTAGAAAAAAAAAAGAAAGAAATTGGTATTTATCTGTATCACATACATTAAGTCATAGAATTTGGCAATAATATTTCTAGATTATTTTGTTCTTACTTAAGGCTCAGAAAGGTGATGAAATAACTTGCCCAACATGATATAGTAAGTGGTAAATTATAAATGTAAGGGATTCCTAAAGTCGACTCTTTTTCCCATAATAGACTCAGGTGTAAGAACAGAGCTCAATGATTATCGAAAAATAAGTCTTTTCTGTAAAACAAATTTAAGTCATGATTATCTTTAATCAGTAGTTCCAAAGTAACTCAAGTATAATAAATTAGGTACGACTCAGAACTTAAGAAATTGAAAGCATTTCTTGAGATTAAGTTCTAAGTGTCATAATGTCAATTATGCTTAATTTCTATTTAAATGTAAGTGTTTTATTAGTATGTTTACTAAATGTAGATTGACTATTCCCTCCATGGCAGATCATGGTTAGGAACTGGATATATAATTATGAATGACACTATCTTGCCCTGGAGAAATTTCTAAGTTAGGGTTTTCATTTTCAAATTTTGTTTAATGAGAAATCTGTTGCTATGGGGATCAGCAGGAGACAAATATTAGCAGATTTAAGAGCTCGGTGTACTTCTCAACTAGGAAGGTATTTCCATAAGCCACCCAGGAACATTTATCTGATTACTTTACAATCATACTGGGTACTGAACAATTTATTTTAATTTGTTTCTGCTAATAGCCTCCTTGCAAATTCCTCTTTGTTTCCATCTCACTTTTTCCCCATTTTTTTTCTCATCAATCAGCAGGTACTTTGTTCACTTTCTGGACATTGTTTTGCTGTATGAAACCTTTTTTTTCCCTTCAATCTATTTCCTAAGGTCAACTCACTGTCCCTTCCTAACTTAGATGCATTGTTGGCAAAGCCCTACAAGCAATAAAAGTTTCTCACAAATAGCCATAAGGTTTTCCCACCAGCAATAAATAAGAGATCAAATATAATTGGATGTATGTACATAAGCCCAAAAGGTCATCTGCCATAACCATATTTTAATTAAGAAATTTTTTAACTTGATTGAAAATATACTGTGCATTTTTCTTCCACCAGTACATGATGGATTGCATTATTTTATAATAATATTCTTCAGCGATGTTTTTTTAGTTTTTTCCTCCATAGTTTATTAGCACCAATAAGTTGTGCAAGGAGGTTTATTTTGACATGTCCACATATGCACACCGTGTATCTTTATCTGACCACCTTTTACTCCCTGTCATTCTCCCTCATCCCCCTTTTCCCTTGCCAAACGATTTTCGCACATACCATATAAAGGATATTGAGCATATCTTCCCTTCCTCCTCCTCGCTGTTCACCTTCTCTCTCCCACTAGACACCCCAGGAAAGACTCATTTTCCATGTATTTTTTCAGTGTACACTAATTATTCAAAGAAGTTTCACCATCATATCTCACACTGTGCATGCTTTACTGTGTACTTACTTTACTTTCTTTCATCTCCCCACATTACTATCTACTAGAATGCAGCAGTCTCGGGTGACTTTTGTTTGTGTATCTCCATTCACAGCTGCAGTGAATGAATCAGAATTCAACTTCAATGTAAGTAGTTCATCTTCTTATTTCAAATTCGAAATACTAGACATGGAAGGGATAGTTAATAAGCAGGGATTATTTCATACTGGACAAGAACAATGTCTTTCTGGAAGAGATTTCTTTACTGAGCAATATGGCATTGTAACTTCAGGCACTCCTCTTTAACTGCATCCGAACAAGCACAACAGACTACTAGAGATCCATACACTTCATTTACTTCAGCTTATCAAGACTATCACATTGGGACTTTGCTTTTGTTTGATTGCTTTTGCTGTTGTTTGTTGTTGTTGTTGTTGTTGTTTTGAGGTTTTGATCCCTTGTTTCTAGCTCCCCTGTTTTTTATCATCTTCTCTAAAAGCATATCATACATAAGCTAGAGTCCTAAAGATGAGAAAAACATATTTAACATAAGACCAGCCACTGCAATAGCACTTTGATACCATTATTGAATTTAAACGTTTTCACTGGCCCATAGAGAAATTTTTAAAAATTACTACATAAATAGGCAATGACACATGAATTTTACCTTAAGAATTTGGAAACGATCCAACCTTTTAATACCCCTATCAGGTGTAAGTTACACACAAATACTAACACATAGACATACATGCAATCATGCTGTAACTCATTTCTAATATTCTTCCAGATTAATATATTTGATAGCTATTACCTATCTCCAAGTCAAATATCATCTTTCATTCTACTCATTTTGTGTATATGTATGTATTTATGTATGCATATATATGGATATGTGTGTGCATATATTACCCATATATATTTTTTCTACACATACCCATACATGCTCACACAAACATATAAATCTACAGGGAAGAAAATTAATAGGGAAGAAAATTACCTCTGATGAAATATAATAAGGTAATACTTTCTAACTAATATAAATTAAGTATAATATAAATTAAGTATTTATAAATAATATAACTAACAAAATAAGTGTTCATTTTCTAGGGCTTACATGACACAATCCCCAATGAACCCTGAGCCTATAACACTCAGGAAGTCATTAACAGTAATTTTTTTCCCAGTGAATTTCTTGTTGTTTCTTTGTAGACTAAAAAATTCACACCAATTTTTCTGTCAAAGCCTTCCATAAACTGTTTCTAATGAAATCACACAAGTTAATCAATTTAACACAGTGTTTAGATTTTGAGAAACTAAGAATTTTTTGGAAGACTTTTAGGGGGTTGGAAAAAAGACTATATGAGCAAAAGCAGGGACTATTACTAATCTGCACAGTGATAGCTATTAAAATGATGTGATAAATCTGGGGTTACACACCTCTAATTCCAACATGCTGGAGACTAAATCAGGAGGACCACACGTTCAAGGCCAGTCTGGTCTGCATAGTGAATTCCAGGTCAGTCTAGATTATCTAGAGAGACCTTGTCTCAGAAAAGAAAAAGAACTAAAATATCATCATCAACAAACAAAAATGTTATATTTACAATCTATTTACCAGTCTCATTCTCTTACTAAAGCATGTAAGAGTTTCTCATTCTAAAACACTAATGGCCTCTGTCACATAAATTTGTTCTTGCTGCACCTTACATTCCTTGTTAAATAAATGAATAAATATTTGGTGAATTATCTGATTCCCTTTCAGGTATTTTGTAACTAAGATTAACTCACTGCTAACTGAGGAGTATGAGACAGAAAGTTCTCCCAAAATAGTGTGGGGAAAAAGAGGACTCCTCTTCCACCCCAAATCAAAATAATTGAAAAAAGATGCTAACAGGAAGATCCCAACTACTAGAGAAATATCAAGAAAAAGAGGAACAATTAAAACTCTAAAAAATGGCATGTGGCATTTCTTTAAAAGAACTAAACTTACTTATCTGACTGTGAAAATACCTTATCTTAAATAGAGAACTATAATTTGAAATTATGCAATTGCAAAATAATAAAAAAGGAAATAAATATCATGTAACCCTTTTATTAATTACAATTAAAAAATCAACTCTGAAAAAAAAGGAAATAAAAGTTCTCTGTGGAAAAATGTAATATATATATATATATATATAGTGAAAAGAATCTGTCTTTCCATGAGAGTGCCTTAGTTAGGAATCTCTTTATGGAAAGATAAATTAAACTCAAAGTGTTTTAAACAATAAGGAGACATTACTGACTCAGAAGATTTCAGCAAAGCCATGGTCAAGTGACACAATGATATTATTGAAGACAGATTTCTTCCATCTCTTTGCTCGGCACTACAGTATTTCTTCAATTTGAAATTGACTTTAGCTTTAATTGAAAGCTCTCTTTTTTGGTCCTAAGATGGAAGGCAGCTGCTAGCAGAAAAGACATATTCACTTAATTACACTCAATAGGAAGAAAGATTGTTTCTTTCCACATACATTTTGGAAAAACAATTCAGTCTTTTTTTCCAAGAAGTCCACAGAAAATGCCTCTACTATTGCATTGACCAAAATTGTGCTATTTCAGTCCAAGAGAGGAGGGGAAACTATCAGCTTCTACCAAGTACACATGCTTCAGAGACAAAAGGATCTACTTAATTCACTAACTGTTCTTTAAAGCAATAAAGCTGACTTTATCTCATTAATCCTGTTCTTCACACATCATCATAAAGAAAAAGAAAACTGGGAAAATATGTGCACATATATCTGACTAATTGTGATTCTATAAAACTTACAATTTCAAAGTAATGATCTAATTAAAAATAGGCAGAAAGATCAGTGTATGTTGGCAAACACTTATAATGCCATCATTCAGGAAGACGAGACAGGAGGATTAGGAGTTTGTAGTCCCAGGATACAGAACATATTCAAAGGATAGCATGGGCTACCTAGGGAGGACCAGTCTCAAAACAAAATAGTCAAGAAACAGATTCCTGAAAAGAAGATAAATAGCAACACATACATGTTAGCCCCCCCATATATATACACATATAGTTATATATTTAACAATATAATCATATACCCAATATCCTTAGTCACTGTTGAAAGTATAAACTAATTTTACCAGTACCCTACTTAGCACTCACTAGGTTGGATACCATTTGGAATGTAGGACTTTCCTACATTGCTATTAGGACTGTGAACATAGTACAGCACTTCCTGGGAGCTGCTTTGTGAGAATGTGATGCAGCAATTGTACATTTATGCTTTTACCTAAGGGAAATGAAATTATCTGCTCATCAAAGGCCAACTCAACATTGACCGCAGTATTATTCATAACGATTCAAAGAACCAGCTAACACAAGCATCCATCAATTGGTGATGAAAATTGTGATAAAGATACAGAATATAGTACTAATTGGCACTCAAAAGGAACTATCAAAGATAGACCCAACAATATGGATAAATCTCAAAATGTTAAGCTAACTGAAAATGATGAGGCATAACGACTACAGTAGTGTATTCTTCCATCACGCTCATTCAACGACATGCCTAGAAGTGATACAGGAGATAATTGCCAACGATGGGAGTTTGGATTTGATAGTGAAGAAAACATCCGGAGAACTAACATCGTTTTCTTGACCAGAATGGTGATGACAAGCGTGTGTGCATTTCTTGAAATTTACTAACGCATGCATTAACCCTTGGATATTCTTCTTTGCAAAAACTAGACCTCTGTACATTTCATTTGTTGTTGTTGTTGTTGTTGTTGTTGCCGTTTTTAGAATCACAATACTCTCCAGAGTCTTGAAGTGTCTACTGTCCCATGTGACCATTTTTCAATGGTTTAGTCATGGCTGAATTAGCAACTTCTTTCATTATATTCTAACATCAGATACTGATTTCCAGACTTCATCTTTATTTGATAAACTCTATTAGTACCTTTCCATTTATTATGTTTGATAAGTTAATCAGAGTAAATTTCTGTTGTCTGATATATATATACATATGCACACACATATATGTAATTAAAATGCAATAGAAATGTATGTTCTTCTCTGTAAACTGATATGTAAGTGAATCTTGCTTGAATAGTGAGTGACTCATTCTCACTTTGGTAACTCTGTATAATTTCCTGCACATGTATTTACAATATAGAAGTCTCTGAATGTTGTTGACTTAGAATACTTAGTGTTCCATATCAATGTCCAATTATATTCATAATTCATGATGAGAAAAATTGTTTACAGTATTAGTCTTTCTAGTTTATATTAACAATTCTTTCTTTCATAGCTTCCAAATAAACTATTATATTCACAATTGCCAAACAGCTTTGTGTTGTTCATAAACATGCTATGTCAAAACTTAGTTTGAAAATACTTTAGTAAAACAGTGGATTGGCAGAAGGGCTCCAGTAATAAATCATTTACCTAGCAATGTAAGATCCTAAAGTAAAATGCTTTAGTACTGCCCGAAAAGAGGAGAAGTTATAGCAAGAATACTAAAATTATCTCCTTAATTTCAAATTAAATAGATTTAATTAACTAATGATATTTTATCCTTACTAAGCTTTTCTGTGTTTGAGATAAAATATTCTTCCTCATGTTCTTAAATGCTCACTGTCTTTAAAATCTCACTGAAAAAGTAGTATTTTATGCATAATGTTATCATACAATAAAAATAGTATGTTCTGATCACATCACATCATGAGTCTATAGTGTCTTAAGTTTTAAATTTAAAATGTTAAATTTAAATAATTCCCAAACTGTAAGATACTGTGTGGGTTTTATTTTGCCCTTTAGTATTTTAGACACAATTTTATAATGTAGCCAAACAAATTATATGTTTAAAATAAGAGCATTCATATCCTGGACTGGTATATACTTATAGTCATCATATTGGCCCCTAATGATTTAACAGTCTGTCAACATAAAACTAAAACAGTTATTAGAACATTCCTTTTCTTTATAACTAAGATTATAACAATTTTAATAGTATGAAAGTAAGTCATTAAATCCCAGGAAACATATCAATGTGTAATTTCAATCAATAAATTACACTGTGGTTTGGTCTAATTATTGTAGTGAATAGTATGCAACAAAGATTAGTTCACAAGCATAATTTTGGTGATTCTAGAGACTTTAAGCCATCATAAAAGTGGCAGGAACAGAGGACATATGGAGATTGGGATAGCTGGTAGGTGTGTGAGGAAATGGGAAATGCACATGATGTGTGTATTATATTTTCATGCATGTATGTGCATATGTATATAAGGGTTTGTATATATTTACATTAGAAACATAAAGTGTGTTTTTGTAAGATACACATCTGTCCATAATTTTCAAAAGAAAGTTATTTGATTACATATGTGGTATGATGGGACAAGTATTTCAAAATTCACCTTAAACATATCTTCCCTTTAAAAACTGGAGTAAGACTGGTGCTGGTGGCTCACACCTGTAATCCTAGCTACTTAGAGGCTGAAATCTGAGAATGGTGTGAAGCCAGCCAAGGGGAAAAAATATGTGAGATTCTTATCTCTGATAAACTGCTGGAAAGCTGGAAATGGAGCTGTGACTCAAATGGTGGAACATTAGCTTTGAACATAAAAGCTCAAGTTCCATGTCCAGACCCCGAGTTCAAGCCCCAGGCCTGGCACACACACACACACACACACACACACACACACACACACACACACACACACGAGGAAAACAGTGAGCTTTATCAGTGAGGACTTTTAACCTTCAATATAGATGGAGTACACACTGTCTTAAATACTTCCTTTTTCCTTTAGATTCTAGTAAATAAGCACTTATCAGTGTAAGTGAATAGTCAATCTCCACCTGGTGGTATTATTTTGACTCTAGAAACTTAAGGAAGTGGTGCCTAACTGAGAAAATAGGATCTGTAACTTGTTGTAATTGTCTTTCATTTCTTCTATGTGCTGCCTATGAAACACATGAGATGATCAGGGTCTGATGTCTTCATGGTGTACTTCACCATGGAGCCAAGAAGGGCAGACTAAAATCTCTGAAACTGAGCAAAATGAATACACCTGTCCCTTATGTGTTCTCAAGCATGAAGGCACAACAATGTAACTCTTACATTGCAGTGTTCCTTATCACTAAGTCAAATGAGAACATTTATTTACAAAATAGATTAATTTGTGGGGAAGGAAAGTTAGGAAGAAGGAAGAAAAGGTGGAGGGAGGGAAGACAGGCAGAAGAACAAAGAAAAACCAGAGAAAAAGAAACAAGGAGAAAGAGAAAGAGAGAGGGATGGAGGAAAAAAGAGAAAGAGAAAAAGAAAGGATGAGAAGAAAAGAGAGGAAGTTAAAGAGAAAGGAAGGAAGGAAAGAAGGAAGGAAGAAGGGAAGGAAGGAAGGAAGGAAGGAAGAAACGAGCAAGCAAGCAAACACACAGTGATCAGATGTGGCCTGTAGAACTAATATTTTTGTTCAATTTGCTGCAGAATCAATATTTTATTAAATATAATAAAAACTAAGCATCTATAAAAATGAAATTGTAGAACAACAAAATATAGCTTACATCTTTTCTTATTAGACTCACTAAGCATAAAATTATCCTGTTGCATTACAGTACATTTTCTAAATTCTTTCAATTTCCATATGTATTCACTGGTAAAATGGTGAGAGTTTATGATATGAAACAGAATCCATGCTAATGACACTGTACTTTTAAAATATGTACATGTTCTAGGTAATTACTGACCTATAACCCCAGATATTTTATTTTCTTCATGACCTAATTGGTAAGACTACATATGTTCTGGAAAGATAAAAAGGAAAAGCTCATGAATAGATGGTTGACTTTTCTAGGATGCTTTCTGACACATTTGGAGTAAGAACCCCAAAGTAGTATGAACTCATTAATTCTTTTCATTAAGACAAAATACAATTCTGTGAATTCACAGACACATATCATATGATTTGATTATAGTTTTTGTTTCTGTTCTGGTACTGGGGCTTGAATTCAGGGGCTTGGCTCTGACCCTTAGCCTTTTACCTCAAAGATAATGCTTAAGGCACAGCCCACTTTTTGCTTTCCTTCTTTTTTTTTTTTTTTTTTTTTTTTGCCAGTCCTGGGCTTGAGCTCAGGGCCTGAGCACTGTCCTTGGACTTTCTTAAGGCTAGAGCTCTACCACTTGAGCCTCAGCACCACTTCCAGCTTTTTTTTATGTATGTGGTACCAAGGAATCGATCCACTAGGCCAAACTCCCAGCCCCACTTCTTGCTTCTTAATTGAAGAGTCGCACACATTTTACTGCCTTGGCTGTCTTTGAACCATAATTCTGAGAAGCCAGTATGACAGGCATGATATGCCAGCACTTTATTTCCATAGAATTTGATTATGGTCAAAATAAGTAATTGGTATTGCCTTAAATCTACTAATAATGATATTGTGTTGCATTCTTATGAAAAGTCTCCATGTTGTATGTAATCAACTTAGAGTTCAATAGAACTAAACTATGCTTACTACACCACCTAAATGGTCTCAATTACTCTATTCAGAAGTTTCCACTGCAAGTACTAACAGAATATTTATGTGAGTTCACATTTTCCAGTCATGTACATCTGACTATGTTAGTTTAAAATGAAATATAGTTAAAATTTTCATTTCACAGTGATAGTATTCCCAAATGCATGATGTTAATTTCTTTGAAGAAATATCTAGTACATTTTTAAACATACTTTTCATCATTTTTTGTTCTTTGTAAGGATAAAAATCACTCGGAGGTATAGCAGACTCTTAATAAGCCTAAGAACAAGAAAGTGGGAGGGAAGGAGGGGAAACTTGCTGCCTTATCCAGAAATTCATACAAGACCCCGAATACCAAAAACAATCCTTAGCAGAAAGAACTGTGTTGGAAGAATATAAATACCAAACTCCAGACTCTATTTAAGAACTATAGTAATCAAAACAGCTTGGTCCTTGCCCAAGAACAGGCCTGAGGACCAATGGAATAGAACTGAAGACCCAGAAATCAACCCACAGACCTATAGCTACTTAATCTTGGATAAAGGAGTCCCCAAAACAAACAAACAACAACAACAACAACAACAACAAAAACATGGAAGAAAGGCAACAAATGTTGCTGGTAGAATTGGTTAAGCACCAGTAGAAAAACTAAAGCTGGATCTTATATGGAATCCTGGACCAGAATTAATTCCAAATGGATCAAAGACCTTGAGGTAAACTTCCTGAAAAGGTTACAGGAAGGAATAGAAGATACACTAGGACTCCTTCACACAGGTCAAAACTTTCTTAATAACCCAGAAACACAACAAAATAAAAGAAGATTGGACAAATGGGTCTGCATTAAACTGCAGTGCTTCTGTATTGCAAAGGACATAACTAGTAAGTTAAATAGAAAATCCGCGGAGTGGGAAAAGATCTTCACTAGCTATACAACAGATAAAGGCCTCATATCTAATTATACCTACAGCTCAAAAAATTGAAGCTCTCATAAACAAATCCCCCCAAAACAGCCATCCCATTAAAGGGTGGGATAAAGACTTAAAGAGAGAACATGAAATAAGAATGGCCTATAGACACATGAAGAAATGCTCGACATCTCTGGCCATTAAAGATATGCAAATAAAAATAACTTTGAGATTCCACCTCACTCCAGTTAGAATGGCCAGGATCAAGAAATCCACTAACAACAGATGCTGGAGGGGATGTGGCCAGCAGGGATTGCTACTACACTGTTGGTGGGAGTGTAAACTCGTTCAACCACTCTGGAAAGCAGTGTGGCAGTTCCTCAAAAGATGAAACATAGAGCTCCCCTATGACCCAGCAATACCACTCTTGGCATTTACCCAAATGTCCAGAAACAAGGCCCCACTAAAACCACTAGCACAATGTTGTTCATTGCAGCACTATTTACCATAGCAAAGATATGGAACCAACCCAGATGCCCTTCAGTAGATGAACGGATCAAGAAGATGTGGTACTTATACACAATAGAATTCTATGTTGCCATCAGAAAGAATGACATCATACCATTAGTAAAGTAATGGAAAGAATTGGGAAAAAAAATCATATTATGTGAAGTAAGCCAGACCCAAAGGAACAAGGCCTCCATGGTTTCCTTCATTTGTGATAATTAGTACACATCTAGGATTCTCCTAGCAGAGGATTACAATAGTGCAAAAGGTATGTACATATAGTCATACAGGATGAAACTGAACAAAATGAACTCTAATTTATGGAAACAAGAGATTTATCTTTGTGATTGTTGTTCTTAATGTTCTATGTGAAGTTATTTATTTTTTCTTTTTTTTCCAATTATGGCTAATTTCATGCCGTTACTGTGTCTGACTTTGTTACCTGCTATACTGTATATACACTTATTTATTTATTTATTTGAAATAGGGAATTTAAGGGGAAAAACAAGGTGATTGGGAGGGAGAGTGGACAAGAACATGAGAAGGGGTATCAAGGTTTGAGAAGTAATGTACTCATTACCTGACTGTAATCCCTCTATACATTATCCTGAAAATAAAATACAATAAAAAAAAAACTTGCTGCCTTCCTCCCTTCTCTGTCAGGATGCAAAAGGAATGAAGAGCTTCATTCTTGGGAGAGAAGTAAAAGATTATTATTTTCAAGACTACAGTGTTTAATGAGACACATTTTTTTAGGTATAAAGCTTTGTCCAAGGACAGTCAGGGAAATGTGACAAGAGTGGAAGAGGGAGATTTCTGGGTGCTTTTGTATGGCTCCCATCTAATAAGTTATTCAGGAGTGTTTTCTTCAGTTCGAGAACCATCTTTATTGCTTTCCAAGTTATGCACATCTCACTTTGCTTATTCATTTTTAGCAAAACATAGAAAATGAAATAGCTGAGTCCACTATTTACTGAAATGTCTGGAACTAGTCCAATGAAGTATTTTATTCCAATACTTGTTCACTGCTATTTTTATGCTAGTTAATTTCAAAATATTATACTTTGCTTTGTATCTCCTAAGGGCCTTATTTCTCCCATACATGTTGCTACTCACGGCCTGACAAGAAATGAAGCACAGTTCAGATACTTCTTCTTCAGATTCGAACTGTGTAAAATTAATCCCTCTTGGAAATGCACTATAGAGTTCACTTATAGCTACAGGTTCTTGTCATTAGAAAAAACAAAAGAGATGGTTTTAAAACCAGAGAAAAGGACAAACACTAAAAAAAACAAAAACAAAAACAGTGAAGGCCAGAAAACCTAGCTTGAAAGTTTTAAGTTTTAATCTTAAAATAGCAACAAGAGACTGGATGTATGTACTAAACTCACCGACAGAGGAGTTGCTTATGCTTTGGATGTGAGATACTGAATATAATTCATAGTAGCACTAGTGAGAGAACATCCGGTCATGTCAAAAATATAGCATCTCACTCTGATTAAGTGTCCCATAATGCTGTTTGCAATTTTCCTCTGAGAGAAATGTATCTAATGTCAGCAAAGTTGAGATTTCTCCAACTAATGTAATTTTAAACTATGTAGCTTGCTTCAGAGCACCAGGGCCATGTTTTCAACCATTTTATTACAGAATATCAAGACTCACAAATACATTTCTTAAACTACTTTACAGTACCCTGAGCCCTTATCAGCACTGACACAAAGTTGCCTTCAGGAACCACCATTATAATTGAACAGATAAGAATAATCTCATATTTTGGAAAAAAAAAAAAGGTTAGCATGTAGCACCAAAGGATTTTCAGAATAAAAAAAAAATAATTGGCTCCATAGCCTTCATTTTAAGTGGTTCAAATCCTCTTCCTAACGTGTTCATAATTAATGTTTTAAGCCAAATGCATGTCATTTTTACAATCAAGGAGATGGTGGCTGGCCAGCAATCCAAGGATACTAATAGAGTCTTCCCTGATGAATCAAGCCAGGTTAGAGCAGCAGCCTGGCAGTTTTACTGGGTCCCACACTGAATGGGAAATATTGGGTAATCAGAAATGCAAACAGGGCTTGTTGGCACTGAAAATTTGTAAATGTTCTAAAACTGTAATCATGTAACCTGTTTTTAAAGTCTTTAATAATAACAATAGCTAATATAGATTAAGTGCCATTATATGAAGCTTTATAATTGCACTTATATATGAATAGATATTAGTTATATGTACATGTATATCATAAAATACATTTGATATATGACATTTATGATAAAATGTATTGTTATTCTAAAATAAATAAATAGAAACACAGATAGTTTACTTCCTTGCCACAAATGGTCTAGGTACAGTAGATATAATAGCTAGCTATCCATGAAATAATAGTCCTTGTTTAAAACTGTAAAAATTAAATCTTATTTTTCTCTCATCATTATAATTCAAATTTTGGAGATGATTGGACTCAAACTACAATTCTGCTGTTTATGAGCTCTATGACCATTGTTTTTTGTTCAGTTTATTATAATTAATGTATTAAATAATTTATTGTACCTTTTGGTCCTTGATCCTCTCTGTAATGGAACAGTGTTTATTTTACATGGTTATTGTGAGATTGTTGATATGTGTAAACTACCAACAGCACAGTTTCAGCTACCTTGGAGTTATTCCATGTGTGACAATTAGTGTGACAGGACAAAATGTGTGATAATGGAAGTGTAAGCGTACCTGTATGTTCTGTGCATTGTGTAGCAAGTGACTCAGCAGTTTAAATTTGACTGTAGGTAAATAATATAAATTTTAAACCAGTAAGAATATTCCCCCAGATAATTAAAATAATGCATCAAGTCTTTCGATTAAATACTGGTTATTCTTAACCGGTAGAATACTATGCACATTACCATGGCTGAGTAGTGCCTGAGATTATAAGAAGAGACAGAATACTATAGCTGAGTAGCACCTGCATTCACAAGGCCAGGCTTAGGTCCAGACAATTCATGCCTTGTTTTGAAAACAAGAATTCAAAATAAGATGTTCTAAATGGATACTTATATTGTATTTCCATGAACATTCTTCTACAAGGAAGTATTGGGCTGGACATATAAATATCCAAGTGATAGATATGTGCCACAAATCAAACTGGGGTTTATAGAGAGTGGAAGTTAATTGAACAAGGCAGAAACATTGGTACCAGGATCTCAAAAACTCTATACTATGCCATTCAAAACAAGGAAATGATTCTCAGTCTTCCAGTCATCAATGTCCCATAATGATCGCCCAATCTACAATTTCACTAAGTATTACTTTCAGACTAATCACAGGTTGCTATACCAATTAGTAGGCAACAAATTAAATAGATTGCTAAGGTCATTACAATGTGTATGTGGGGAGGGGGGCAATTACACAAAGGCTTTTATTTCTCTAGGGCAAACAACAGAGAATGTGATCATTGTATATTCTTTTATTATTTCATTTTCAATATGCTTTATTTTCAGATTAATTTTGCATTCATAGCCAGTACAGAGATTACCAAATATACCTTAGAGTAGTACAAACAATCAATATCATCTACTTTTGTGGTATGTTTTTAAAAAACATAATTACAGTGTGCAGATGAAATATCCAAAGCTCAAGGTTTTTCTCTTGGTGTCCTACATTCTGTGGCTTTTGACAAATGTATACTGGTGTATATTCCACTGCTTTAGAAACATACAGATAAATTAAGGACCCTAAAGTGATTCCCTGTTCTAGCCCTACTATTATTTGGGGGAAATAATTCCTCCAACAACTACTGATCATTGTAATTTGTCTCAATAGATTTTCCTTTTTATGGAATATGCCACACTTACAGTATATCTCTTCTATGTTTTGTTCTGACATGATGGTTCAGTTCATTTTACTTGGGCAATAACCTTCACTTGTCTGGATATACAAGTGGTAGTGCATTCATCTACTACAAGGAGTCTTGGTTGCTTCCAAAATTTTGTAATTATAAATATCTTGTAAAGGACTTTGTACAAATATAAGACTTTAAAGTAAGTCAAATAAACATCAACAAATATAAGTGCTGATAAAGGTATGCTTAATTTAATGGAAAAGTGTTCACTAGAGTGCTAGTAACCACAGTTGAAATTTCCTGTGTCTCCATATCCTTGCCAGCATCTGTTGATGTCATAATTTGAGGAGCAGTCATTTTTTATAATGTGTAGTGGCATCTCACTAGTATTTTAACTTCGTGACATTTTATCATTATCTATGTTCCAAATGAATTCATTTCACTGTAATGAGAATATTAGAAAAGAAAATCTAGGGTGGAAGAAGGACAATCATATTCATAATGTATAAGAACCATTGTGTAAGATCTGCTCAAAGTATATCATTTTATTTTCCCTTCTGGCCAGACAAGCCCAGAGTTTGCCTACTGTTTCCACCATGTTCACTTCACACAGCAGAAAGTTAGTATCATCTTTCCTCAGAAGTTTTTTAGATCTAGCTTTCTCTATAAGTTATTACAGCTCTGATGCAAGTAAAAAGATCTCTATAGTTTAGTCAATATCAGTTGTTACAGTGTAAGAGTAGTAGTCTCTTGTTTTTCAGCCTCTGACTGCAATCTTCCTATCTTTACCTCCTAAATAGCTGGAAACCAAGGTGTGTGCCACCATGACCTTTGCTTTGAAGACAGAGTCTCAATAACATTTGTCCCAGGCTGGCCTCAAACTGTGATCTCCTAATCTATGTCAGATGTGCATCTGGGATTTCATGCTTGTACCACATTACCCAACTCACAGGTGATACCATAACATGCTGAGACTTCACTCACCTGGATGGATTAAGCCCAAGTTCCTGGGGATGAGCCAAGGAATCTCTGTGAACATAATTTTTACCCAGTTCTGTGCTTCTTGCTGTCAATTTGACTAGGATCCAGAAGGTTGGATCTCCATTGGTATGATAAGATTTCCTCAGAGAACAAGCCAGGTACAACATTCGTAATTCTAGTTGTTTAGGAGACTGATATCATGAGATCATAACTCTGAAAATAGCTTATGCAGAAAAATATGTGAGACTCTATCTCTAATTAACCAGAAAAAGAAGGTAGATAGATATGTGGTTCCAGTTATAGTGTACCAGACATGATCAAGAAAGCCGGATGAGAGCTCAAGGCCTTAAATTCAAACCCTGGTTTCTGCACAAAACAACAAACAAGTAATCAGCAGCAAAAATAAATGAGCAAAATATCACTCAAAATACAAGAAAAATACAGGAGAATGAAGAAAATTCTGTTGTAAATTACAAAGTAGGGCCTTAAAAGACCATGTCATTCATCAATATACTGGGGCTAAAACACAGGGCCTAGGCACTGTTCCTGAGATTTTTGTTTTTCTTAAAGCTAGTGCTCTACTACTGGAGCCACATCTCCACTTCCAGCTTTTTGATAATTCTTCAGAAATAAGAATGTCCCAGACTTTCCTGCCCTAGCTAACTTGAACCACAATCTTCAAATCTCAGCTTCCTGAGTAGCTAGGATAGCTGGAGTGAGCTACCAGTGTCTGGCAGCAATATACTTTCATAGATCAAAAAAAAATATCTTATCTAACCAAGATCACCGAGTTAATTCAGTATACATTCCTTTGCATCTGTCAACTAGACTAGGGGTTGAAAAGTCTGAAGGAAATCTGTAAGTAAAGAATAAAAGGAAGGAAATCACTGATGGGACCCAACTAATACATTTCAGATAAATAGTCAGGATGCACTCAGGACCTCTGATTGACATTAAGAGTTAGGTTTAACTTTTAATTGAAAGGTATGCTCTGTTTTTAAAATTGAAATTGTATTTCTTGTTTGTTGTTTTTCTGGTGCTGATGATCAAATGCAGGGCTGAGCACATGCTAGGTAAGTGTTTTTCCACTGAGGTCCCATCCCCAGCCCAAGCTTAGTATTATTTGTGACAACAAAAGCAAAGTATATCTGGTAATCTGAATCATGAACACGTCCTCTCTTGGGCCAGCAAATGGCAAACTAAATACTCATTCTCTGATTTCAAGGTTCCTATTCTTTTAGTTATTTAGAATTTGGCTTGCTCTTAATTACAAACAATTCATTTTAATTAGCCAGAAGACTGTTCTAACAAGAAATAAATTATTGAGTACAGAAAGCAACTTCTGTCAAGTGTTTAATGTTTGCTCAAATTCCCTTTCAAACCAAATGAGAGTTGAGAACACAGAAGGTTTGCGAGAGAACTTCAGTGGCTGGATGGGGTTCAGAGCTTCCCCTGACTGCTTGCAGGTGTAGCAGTGATTATTTAAATTTTTATTGTAATGGATCACAATCATTATCATCATGATGGCAATCAATGTTCATTAAGCCTACAACAAAAAAAATCCATGATTAAAGTCCATTTGTTTTATTACAATTGAATCATCTATTTATTACTGGATAAATTATCACCAATTGCTACTCTTTAGGCAGTAGGTGTGAGAAGTATATGAAGTATATGGAAGTAGAGACCGAAATAATCATTCCTGGATAAAATTCTAGTAGATGACCATATTAAATGTGGATAATGCAAAGAGACAGGCTGGGTGTTCACAGCTACCGTTTTCACTCAGTGCTTTGCTGATAGAGGGGCTGAACATTAATCTACCCTAATCAGCTCAGTCTGTTTTATTGAATTTACGCCCCTGTGGATATGTCAAAGTGCCTACAGTCTAATATCAACTCTTTTAAGCAGCATGAAGATAGCACTTTTTAAAACAATTCCCTGAGTACGATCAGCTATCTTACTGTGTAGTAAGAAGATAATTGGAGCCATTCTATGTATGTTTGTTTTTGTTACTAAATCAAACAAAAAAATCACAGATATATTCTGAAGGAAAGAGAGGACAAGCCCACCCAAAACCAGAAATGATAGCTCATTCAACTGACAAGTTTTCTCCTTCAACTGATACTCCTTTTTTTTTTTTTAACAAATATGTAGTTCAGATAAATACGGTTACACTTTTCAGATACCAGCTGGATCCTCCTACTTCTCATTCAGATTGCAAACAGTCAGTACAAACAAATATTATTTTGGAGACAAATTCAACTGTTCTAGTGTAAAATGGTTTGGGGCATGACTCTTGGCCAAACACATTGGCCCAGCAAAGTCCCTGTGTTGTCAGACAAAGGCTGTTATTGTAATTCTCAATCAGAGCTGTTTTGAAGGCAGTGCTTCAGCTGATCAGAAAGAGTGAGTCAGACTGTCTCAAGGAAATGAAAGGAAATACAACCCACCCACTCTGTGAAAACCCCACTGGAACCTGGGCCTGAAATCTGGCTACTCTTGGTCTTGCATCTGTGCTAAGCAAAAGATGTGATTCCTTTCTCCTTCTATCCAGACTCTGAATGCCTCCAAAAACTCTTCTGTGTGAAACATGGAAAATTGCCCAGCAATACCAAATATGGCCAGCTAATCCTGTCCCCAGTAAACCTAACCCAAAGATGTCTGAGGTCAAGGAAGAATGTGAGAGCTTTAAGAACTGGGTGCAGTAGAAAAGCAAAAGTCATCACGAGGAAGCTTGCCAATTTTTTTTCTTTTCTTTTTTCTTGTGTTTCTTTTTGCTTTTTCTGACTTTCTACTCTAAGAATCTGACCTCACATTGACAAATTTTCCTATTACAAGTGAGATATTCAATCAGACAGGAAAATTCTGTTGAAATAAAAACTAAACACTGACAGAATTTACAGTTCTCTTTCTTTCAGATAATTAGTTACAAAGTCACTCAGTCCTTTGTCCTGGATTGGTTAAGGCAATATGCTTTTTCTTGAACTCACTGGATCTGAGATTTCATTAAATACTTTACTTAATTCCTTATTTCACATTTCTTAATTACAAACTTCTCAAAAGAATTTCTTTCTATATAAGATAATGGTAATAACAGCATTTCTGCTGTATAAAAGGTAATAAACTATAATAAGGATAATCTCTTAGTCCACAATCAACAATCAAAAAAGTTACAAGGAAAGAAAGCTCAAATTTTATTTTTTAACTTAATGGCTAAATTTCCTTGTACTATTTTTTCTGATATAACATAAACACATTCAGATACTGGAAAACGGGAAAGAGAAATTTTTCTCTCTACATATACTTGTATAAATATATATGCATATACTTACATACATATGTGTCTATGTGTACATATGCATGTCATGTGTAGGCATATGTATGCATGGGCATTTGTGCATGCATAAATGCATACTGAATCAAGAATCAAGTATATATTATATTTTGAATCAATTTTATTTATGCTATTTGATCATAATTATAATCACTAACATTACTAACATCTATCTTTAGGCCTTGAATGGGTCATTTGATCCATAGTTAATCTAATTAACTCAATTCTAGAATAGGATAGCCTGTGATTAATACTTTTGTGCAAGTAGTATATCTCATGATACTTTCATATTTCCTATACTTAGCGCACATATCAAAAAGAGGGATTGTCTAGTCAATAATTAGCATATCTAAAGGTGTTGATATTTGTTGTCAGCTATTAAGACGCATACGAAAATATCAGTCATGTACTGTCTTCCCAGCATTCTCCGGCTATAATCAAGTGCGCCAATGTCATCACCAACCCACATTATTTTTGCCATGATTATTTATCTGTCATTATCTGTGTATCATCTTTCAAAATCAATGAGAAAAAGAGAGACAATCATTAAGTTAAAGCTGTTAAAGCATCTTAATATTAAAATTAATACCAGAGAAGCTATTATGGTCCACGCTTAAATCTTAAACTGACATAAAAATAATAAGACTTTCTCAAGATACTATTTGGTTTCATTTAACACCATAATTGTAGGTGACATGTACTTTTTTTTTTCTTTTGCCACGTAATCTTCTGATTCTCTAAGTTTCATGTCACTGGACTATCTTTAGTTAGGCTTTCCTACAAGAACATGTGCAGTAAAAGTACCTACTCAGCTTAGACTTGGTGGAAAATCCACCAAGGGGAGGCCCCCTTTCTGCAATTGATTTTGAGTTTGGGTTGTCATGAAGTATTAGCCCCTGAAGGTTAGGTATCCAGGGTTGTGAACTCTACTTCGTATATGTTTCTCATGATATTGCTCTTGTGTCTGGAAATTTTTCTGGAAAGATACTCATTTGTGTCCACATTTGATCGACCAGTTGTTCACTGTGATCCAGTTTTGATCTGATCACCACGCAATAAACAGGACTAGTCAGGCACCGCAGTCAATTCATCAACCTTGCTGAAATGAAATAGGCTAAGCTTGAGTTGTAAGCAGCTTGAGATCATGGGAGGTTTCTCAATTATCGAGTTGATTCTTTATCTTCCAAAATACACTGTGCTTTATTTTGCAAGTTGATCACCCTAAAACAGAAGTATGTCTTTTAATTCACTTATTCAATTTATTCATTCGTGATAGCCATTCCTGACAACATCAGATACCACTGTGTCCCTGTTCTCCTTTACATAAAACAAGGTATTTTCCCTTCAAGTATTGTATATTCTCACTTGTTAAATATCAAGCTACCAGCTTTGGAACAACTGAGCTGATCCAAAATATCCATATGTATTAGGGCACAAGAATATTAGTGTATTGGTGTTGCCTATAAAGAACTTTTTTGATAATTTAATGGAAAAGTGTGAATATATGTGAATATATATGTGTGTATATAAACACATGAATATGTATTTATAAGCAAACATTAGATATATTCCATATATGTGTATACACATGATATATAAATATCAAGTTCATTATCATCAAGATAATAGGGCCATTTAAACCACTGTGAGAAAAAATTTGGAATCATCTCAAAAAGCTAAACATGTTATCGAGCAATTTTCCTAAGATTCTGTCCAAGAAAAAGAAAATATACCTCTACATAAATATTTGCACATAAAGGCTCCATAGCAGCATTGTTCATAACAGTCTAAATCCGGGAACAATTTAAACATCCAGAAATGAACAAAATATGAAATGGTATTGAGTAATAAGAAGGATGATATATTGGTACCTGCTACACTGTGCTATACATGTATGAAAAGCAAACATATTTTCTTAAATAGAGAAACCTGAAACAAGAGACTAGAGATTGTAGGAGCTACTTACATAAAATGTCCTGAAATGGAAAATTTCAGATATTACATTAGGGGCTTACGGTAGAAAAAAAGTTTAATTTTTAATAAATAATATTTAAAGTACTAATTAAAAATAAGCACTGGGGATCTTAGATATTACCTGGAAAATGTTCTAAAACTTATTTATAGTGGTGTTCATAACATTCCTTAAAGTCATTGTCAATCACTGCACTGCATGCCTAAAATGGGCAACCTTTATAATAGCAAAACCATTTTGCAAAAATGTCTTTTAAAAAGGAGGAGAAAAAAAGCCCACAATATATCACTGATCTATGTGCTTCCTTTCTAAACTTACAGAACTTTTTGTGTGCTAAAATTAAGTTATGCAGGCAATTATTTCAATTTAGCTGTTGTGATATTTAGATTTTGTATGATATATTCATTTGTTAACTACTTTCTCAACACAAGGCTAATACACACAATGGTAATAATCAGAATACAGCATAAATGATACATGTCTCTACATACCCACCATGTAAAGGCATACTACCCACACAAATACACATATCCACACATATGCACAAACACCCACATAAAGATATGTATACACATATGCAAAGCATATACATTCATACACATGCACATGCATGCTATGTGCATGCACCATCACACAGCAGAAGAAGCAGGTATGGCCTCACATTGTTCACATGCTATCCTCTCCCTACCATCCTTCTCCCTCACTAAGGGGTTGGTGAGCACACATTTAGCCCTTCAAACCTACTGTTGTGAGAATGCCATTCTATGTCTGTAGTTATTTCTCTCCCATCTGACGTTATGTTTCCCCCCAATACTGTCCCAAATCTAATCATGTCAGGTCTTTATTCTGATCTTCCCAGCTCTAAACTTCTTATGATGTCATCCTGATTCTTGTCTTCTCTAGAGTTAGAGCTTAGCATCAAGCTCTCATCTGCTCATGTCTGGTGTGTCTGTTTTGGTAGAGATCCACAATCCTGGTACAACACATCTCATACCGACAGTGGTCTGCTGGCTCTTGCCTCTCTGTCATCACCATCTCTTATCCCCTTCAAAGAAAATATTTCCTTATTTTACACAATGCATTTTATCTCTACATTGACTTTCTCTATGAACAAAACAGTGATGTCATAACCAAAGTCCATTTCATTTTGACTAACTGTCATTATAGAAACCAACACTGAATTTTGCTCCTAAGAACATGTATTTTGGGGTGTGCTCACTGCTCTGAATGTCCTTTATGAGTCTAAAAGGGTTATGTCCCTCTAATACTTGATTTCTACCATCAGTCTGGCATACATGGTTGCTTGAATGACTACTGGAAAATTTTACTTTTCTGCCATAAGTAATTTCAAAATGGTTGGGGGGGAAAGACTCTGAATCCCTCCCACGTTTTAAACAAACCAGAAAAACATTAAAGCACTTAGAAGTGGTTGATGTTACACTATTTCTATCTACCTGTATGTTAGAAGTTTAGGTTATTTGCAAAAAAACTGGGTAGCTATTTAAAACCATTAGCAAGTCACACTCAGGGAGTGCTCAGTGGAGTGACAGAATTGAATACCTTGAGCCAGCAAACTTCAGTCCCCCTCTCCAGCCCCATTCTGTTTGTTCTTAATGCTGTATCTGGCACGACAGACAAAGGAAGTCTGAAGTTACAGAGGTTAGCTGCAAAGAACACAGACCACTCTCTAATGCACCACAGGGTGGTGGCAAGGAAATTTGCTGCCAGCGCCTTGTTTTTAAAATGCCATCAAGTTGAACATTCACTGAGAAAGTAATTATTCTCTAGTTTCACTGAGCTATTAAGACAAGGGGAAAAAAAAGTTCATTGAAACTCCAGGAGATAAAATACTGTGCTTTCAGAACTACTTGGAAGACTTTCAAGATTCAGAGTAGAAAACCATAAATTTATTTCTGAAGAAAGGAGATTTAGGAACTTTACTGAATGGGAAGTGAGAACATGAATTTAAGCCTCAGGAAAGATACAGGCTGGTTTCATAGAATTCTGGAAATGTTGCTTACATCAGACTCTAGTCCATATTTCTGGAAAATCCACACTATTGGCAGATACAGGATCCTTGATTTAAGGGCAAGCTGTTAAGTCCTGTGTGCTGAATGAAAGAACCTTCCAAATCGGTTCGAACTAAGAAATGCTATTGAATGTACTGAGTAATAATTTCTTAATCTTCTGTCGCTCAGTGTCACTGAGTACATAATAAGCCTGAAAGTAGAGAAGGGCCCAGGAGACAGAGATACAGAGGTACAGGAGGGAGACACTAAGGAACCAGTCAATCAGCATGAGAGACCCAATTTAGCTGAAAAAACAAAACAGAAAACAAAGCATGTCACCTATATAACAAATGAGGAAAAGCTTGACAGCAATCGGGGGTCATTTCTTGAGTTTATATAAATAGAACAGAACAATAATAGTGTGGAGATTTTGTGAGACCACTTTCAAAGAATATAAGGCTTAAACATCACAAGAGCAAGGGAGATGTTTGAACCTGGAAAGACTTGGCCCACTTTGAAAAGATGCTTCAAATAGCCAGGCATCAGTAGCTCATGCCTGTAATCCTAACTTCTCAAGAGGCTGAGATCTGAGGATTATGGTTCAAAGCCATCACAGGCAGAAAAATCTGTGACACTCTTATTTCCAATTAACCATCAAAAAGCCAAAAGCAGAAGTATTCTACAAGTGGTAGAGTAAGAGCTCTTTGTGTGGAAAAAGCCAAACAGAGGATGAGGCTATGAGTTCAATCTCTAGTTCCAGCACACACACACACACACACACACACACACACACACAAAAGAAGAAAAAATGAAAGAGAAAAAGATATTTGGTATTATTCAAAGATGATCTGCTTTAAGAGAACACATTGTTTTTTGAATGAATTATGTACAAATATATAATTCCAAGTATATAATTTCATATCCCCATGATTGTTTTTGAAACCTTTTTCAGTAATCACAAAACAAAATGACTTTTAAAACCAACTAACTGGAAGAATGTTGCTAACTAGATTGATTGCATTGCTCCATCATTTTACAATTTTAAAAAGCCTATTAACATTTTCATGGCTTAAAAAACAAACATGAAACTGTTTAATTGCCTTATAAGTTATTAATATGCTGAAAATTTTAATGGTAAAAAAAAATCCTAATTTGAAGGCAAGAACTCAGTGGTTAGCATCCAAATATCTAATCTATTCACTGTTTTGTTCAGTTATGGTTTCAACAAAAGTAAGAAGTTTACTGGTTGAGTTCTTTTTTTAATTTAATTTTCTTGTCAGGGTGATGTTCAGAGGGATTACAGTTCCATATGTAAGGTGGTGAGTACATATCTTCTCTGAAATTGTTACCCCCTTCCATGTTTTTCTCCTACTTTTCTTCCCCCCATCATCCCCCACACGTTGTCAAGTTCATTTCCATCATTTTGTCTTGTATTGCTGTTATGCTGTTTCACCCTTTGTCCTTTGTTTCTCCATGTTATTGTTCTTCTTTCCTTCCCTATTACAAATAAACGTATATGTGATATACCAGGTACCAAAAAAACACAGTAAAAAAAACTCTTGTTTCCATGTCTTGCAGCTTATTTCTCTTAGCATCATCTTATATGGTCATATAGACATAGCTATTGAGCTATTGTAATCTTCTGCTAGTAAAATCCTAGACATATACTAGATGTTACAAGTGAAAGAAACCAAGGAATCTATGTTCATTGCAGCATCATTTACCATAGCTAGATATGGAACCAACCCAGATGCCTCTCAGTAGACGAATGGGTCAAGAAAATGTGTACACACACACAGTGGGATTTTTGTGCTACCATCAGAAATAATGACATCACCCCATTTTTAAGGAAATGGAAAAAGACTAGGAAAAAAGACATATTAAGTGAAGTAAGCCAGAACCAAAGAAACATACTCTATTTACTGTTAAGAGCACAGTTTTATTTATTTTGTCAAAAGCATAAAAATTAAAGTATGCTATAAAGAAGAAACTATATTTCACAAGAAACCTTGCCACATTTTATTAGCACAGTTAGATCTCAGCATTTGGAAAAGAGAAGAGTACATTGGATAGTTTTGCCGTTGCACTTCCCTTAACAACTACTTTTTATTTGGAAAGTGTATAAAATAGTAACAGACCTGAATATCACATTGGAAACAAGTACCTTGAAACTAAATGCGATGCAAGCTAAATATGAGAATGAAAATAAAATCTAAATGAAAGGCAGCTTCTGTTTGGAAACTTCTTCTTCCTCTGACATGTTTGTCCTCCTCTTGAGCCATGAACCCTAACTTTATATTGGATATATTTGTATTTGGTTATCTGAAATTGGATAGGAAAGGGGGGGAAACAAGATGAAGCGTAGGCGTGGGGGGGGAGGGGAATGGGGACCAAGACATGAGAAAGGGTATCAGTGTATGTGAATTAATGCACCTTATATCTGGCGAATATAATGTAACCCTTCTATTAATTATAATAAAAAATATATGAAAAAAAGCATTTTCTTCCCTTCTAATCTCACAAACTTGAATTATTTTTCCCTAATGGTGCTTCCAAAAAGGAAGAAGAAAGGAAATAACAGTTATAAAATAAATTGTTCTTTTAATAAAATATTTAATTTATAGTATTTAAAAAATTGTTGTAAAGGTGATGTACAGAGGAGTTACAGTTACATACATAAGGTAATGAGTACATTTCTTGCCAAACATTGTTACCTCTTCCCTCATTTTTCTCCCACAATACCCCCTTCCCTGAAAGTTCTAAAGTTCATTTCCAACATAGTGTCTTATGAGTGTCTCTTTTGCATTGGTTCACTGGTTGTCCTTTATATCATGTAATAGTTCTTTAGATATTTTTGTTATAATTGAACTTGTAGGAAAGGTTTTATAGAGCATTATCATCATGAGAGTACTAGAATAGATGGACATAATCATAACATATATGGTTTGTTGACATGGTAACAGAATGTGGTACACAAATAGTATCCTCAGTGTTGTATGCTGTAATTCTATTCAATTTTGTAACGTCTAATTTTTGTTTCCACTGGTGGCATAGAAATAAAAGACATACCAAGTGAAGGCTTTGAATGGATAAGATTAAGTTACAGAGACTTGAGAAGAATATTCTGTTAATAGTGGTAGACTATCCATTGTTGGCACGGTTTCTGCAGTATAGATTAGATAGATAGGAGTCCCTCTCTTTAGTTCCCTTGTCCCTTATTGTCATATGACTGTGCAGTTCCTCTCACAATACAGGAATCCAGGCTTAGCAATATGACTTACTTTAGTCAATAAGATAAGAATGACTGTATGCTTGCTTTCAGGAGAGAGTTTCTGCTTGCCTTTGGGTGCCTCTTTCCAAGCCAGTCCCAAGAGGAATGGAAAAGATACATATTTATTGCCACATCTAGGGATTCCAAACAACCCAGAAACCTCTTGGCTTGACCACCTGGCATGAGTGTTTATGTAATTAACATTAACTTTCCTTCTTTACAGGGAAGGAGGGAAACAAAATAATTGGGAGGGTGTATGTGTAGGGGGAATAGGGACAAAAACATGAGAAGGGGTATCAATGTGTGAGAAGTAATGCACCTACTACATGACAAATGTAACTGTAACCCCTCTATACATTACCCAACATTTTTTTAAAAAAATCCCCCCCAAGATGTAGCCAGGAGGGATCACTACTACACTGTTGGTGGGAGTGCAAACTCGTTCAACCACTATGGAAAGCAGTGTGGCAGTGCCTCAAAGGCTAAACATAGAACTCCCCTATGACCCAGCAATTCCACTACTTGGCATTTACCCAACCATCCAGAAACAAGGACATACTAAACCCACTAGCACAACAATGTTCATTGCAGCACTATTCACCATAGCAAAGATATGGAACCAACCTAGATGTCCCTCAGTTGATGAGTGGATCAACAAGTTGTGGTATGTGTACACAATGGAATTCTATGCTGCTGTCAGAAAGAATGACATCGCCCCATTTGTTAGGAAATGGAAAGACTTAGAAAAAATCATATTAAGTGAAGTAAGCCAGACTCAAAGGAACTTAGGCTCAATGGTTTCCCTCATTCGTCATAATCAGTAGAAACCTTGGGCTCTACTAGCAGAGATTTGCAACAGAGCAAAATCTTGATACATAAGGACATATAATGTGAAGCTAATTGAAAGGACCTCCAGGATAGTGAAACAAAAGCCATACAATGAATGATTATTGTCCTTAATGTACTATGTTGTCTCTCATCTCCTTTGCTGTCCCTTGGTTATCTCATATTGGTATAGTATCTCACTTTGTTATCTGATATATTGAATTTATTTGTATTTGGATATTTGAAATTTGATAGGGAAGGGGGGAAAACCAAGACGGGTGGGGGGTGTGAGGGGGGAGGGAAACGGGTACCAAGACGTGTGAAAGGGTATCAATGTATGTGAATTAATGCACCTTCTATCTGGCAAATATCATGTAACCCTTTTACTAATTACAACAAAAAAATATCCCCCCCAAAAAGAGACTTTCCTTCCTTCTCTTGCTGACATCCATCATCTCTGTACATTTGTAAGAAAAATAAATAAATAAATAAATAAATAAATAAATAAATAAATAAATAAATAAATGGTTGCGTTTTGAAGCTGTTGAGGCTGGGTGCTTGTATATAGCATTGTGTGTGTGTGTGTGTGTGTGTGTGTGTGTGTGTGTGTGTGTGTGTGTAAAGGTAATTGATGAAAGTAGAAGAAGTAGGTCAAAATTATGGCTTTCTTATTCCTAGCACATAGCTAGAAAAATTCATGATTTTGGCATGTGGGTCAGATAATGGATTTCCATTTAAAAATATAAATACAGGATATAGCAATTAGATGAATGATGAGTCAAATGCCAAATAAGAACACTTTTAATGCTGTTTCAATCTAATCAATATATAGAAAGCTCTTTAATTTCCTTATTCTCTAGAAACAAAATAAGCAATTTTACAAATACTCGTATTTACTCTGTTCACTGAATTCCTTCCTTTATGAGAATCTATTTGGAATCAGACAAACTTCCCCATTTTCTGCATGTGTCCATGCATGTGAACACTTTTCATTTCATATTTGTAACTTTAAGCATTGTCATCTTAAAACTCAAAGGCAATCAAGAGTCCTATGACATTTCTGTAGGTGATCCTTAACATTTAATAGGATACAAATAGAGAACCGTTCATGACTCACTTTCTGCTCCATGAGTCTTTTGATATAGTTTCCTTTCTTGTCGTCTGAATCTCTCTTTAACCAGATGTCTAACCCAAAGTTGGCAAGCTACACACAAAAGATTTGTAGCTATCAGCAAACACTTGATATTCAAAAGAGACACCAGAAGGATAAGTGAAATTTGTTATGAAGGCCTGATCAAGTTGTTTTCCAAATCAGAACTTCTCCAACTCTGTGGCAGTATGCCAGATAGAAGCCAAAATTGTATTGCTCATGGTACCATTGAAAACTGGAACTTGAAATCCACTAGACCTCTTCTTGAAGGAAATAAAACCAGGCCAACCAAATAAAACAACAAGAACACCAAAAACAAACAAACAAAACCCAGTATACTGTGGGAACATCAAAAACTTCAAGAAGTGGATACACTTGCTGCTGACAGGCTCGCCTTACCTGAGCTCTATGGTGCCTGAAGAAACATTTCCTTGAATGACACTGAAATGGTGACGTGATCAGGATTCTTTGAAATGAGAGTAATTTATTGAAGAGTATTGTAATTGTTCCTTATTTATAAACTTTGCTTTTGCAACTGGAATTAAAAAAAATGATGCATGTAATCATTAAAGTTTTACTTTAGAATTATGAATGAATCAGGTTTTAACTTACGGTTTAACAAATAGGTTGGTTTGTGTTGCTTTTTATTAACTACAGTCTGTACTTTTAAAGTAATTATTTCTAAGGATTTCAATTACATCTTTAAATTTTCTTGGACAAAGTTCAAAAAAGATTTTAGAATTTTACAGCACAATAAAAATTTGATTTCCACCTTTGACTCCATCCCATAATCTGAACTGGTTTTTCACACTTTCCACTTTACTTCTTATGCATATTTAAGTCCCATAGAATAATGCTATTTTTTTCTTTTAAAGGAATTTTTTTCTTTTTTATTGTGATTAATAGAAGGGTTATATTATATTCACCAGATAAAAGGTGCATAACTTCACAAACATTGATACTCTTTCTCATGACATGGTTCCCATTTCTTTTAAAGGAATTTTTTGGCAGTCCTAGGGATTGAACTCAAGGCCTTAGAACTGTCCTTGAGCATTGAGCATTCTCAAGACTATCACTCTGCCACTTGAGCCACAGTACCACTTCTGACTTATTCTGTGTATGTGGTACCAAGGAAAGAAACCAGGGCTTAATGCATGCTAGGCAAGCACTCTACCACAAGGCCATACTCCCAGCCCCTAAAGGAATTATTTTAATAAAAATGATTTCATTGTCTTTATTTCATTATCATCTAAAATGTTATATATGTTATGAGATGGTAGTGATATCTTGATGCATATATATACATTGTAAAATTTTCATTTAGGGTAAGTATATACATTTGCCAAGAATTCAACATTTTTGTGGTAAAACTATTCTAACTTTTTGGAAAAGCACATTAACATTATTTGTAGTCTCTCTACTTATGGTACAGCAACATACAAAACCCTTTTTCTTTTATCTAAACATAAATTATGATATCAAAATTCACTACCCTTTCGTCATCCCACTTCCCCTGACTTTCTCTGAGGTTAGGTAACTACTATTTTATTCTCATCTTCTTTGAGATCAACACTTCCATATTCACATACAGATAAGTTCATGTGACATTTGTCCTCTGGTGTCTGGATTTTTAAATCAACACAATGACCCCTAGTCTATGCATGTTATAACAAACAACAACAGAGTTTTATCATTTTGTGCCCAAATGTTATTCCATTGTAGAAATATACTGTGTTCTTTAGTCATCATTCAATGTGTATACAGACTGTGTCAGTTTCTTGACTACTATAAATAATCCTGAACAATCATAGTACAGATATCTCTTCAAAAGACTGATATCGTTTTCTTTACCTACTGGTGATGGTGCTGGATAGTGGCATTTACATTTTTTCTTTTCAAGAAGTTACATATTATTGTCCATACTGGACTGCATTCTTTTATTTTCCATCAATAGTGTAGCCTTTCTTGACATCCTTGCCATTCATCATCTCTTATCTTTTCTTTTTTTTTAATTTTTTATTGTAATTAATAAAAGGGTTACATGATATTTACCAGATAGAAGGTGTATTAATTCACATACATTGATACCCTTTCACATGTCTTGGTACCCATTACCCTTCCCCCCCTACACCCCCCACCCGTCTTGGTTTTCCCCCCTTCCCTATCAAATTTCAAATAACCAAATACAAATAAATTCAATATATCAGATAACAAAGTGAGATACTGTAACAATATGAGATACCCAAGGGACAGCAAAGGAGTCATCATCTCTTATCTTTTCATCATTGTTAAACCTTTAAGAAGAAAAACGTATATTATTCATACACAAATGTTACACATTTCCCTATTCGTAGGAGAGCAACAGGCCACATTTTTCTCTGGACCATGCTGGCTTCTTTTAGAAACTGTTCTAAGCTGACAGTTACTTTCCTTCAGATAGCATTTAAATAGTTTATAAAGTGCTTAAACATACATGAACTCATAATCTATGCCTTAAACTGGTGCTGGTAAGTGGATGGGCCAGAGCTAGATAATTAGAGTAGAAGGCATAATTACTGGCCAAGATTATAGACATATTTTAAAGTGACCCTCCAGATAGGATAACCAAAAAGTGCTACCTTATTCTTGTTGACTGCTAAGCAAATTTCTTATATTGTGACTTCCTGTTTTATACAATCCATAAAAACAACAGCTGTAAACGAGCACAAGCATCTTGACAGCAGGAAGGAAATACTTTTCTTGCTGACGTAGTGGTTCTGCTTTAGAGCTATGATGTTAAGAGCAAATAAGAATTCTTCCCTTCCATCATGTGTCAGAAATTTTCTGAGACCTACCAAAGACACCCAGATCACACAAACATAGATATATGCAATTGCTAAAATGTACTTTATTGGACTTTTGATAATTGAATATCAGTCTTGACGGAATCAAGTTCCATTGGTACTTTAATGTGACTTAAAATAAATAGGTCTGAGGAATGGCCATGTCTTTCAAATTCAAAAGTTAAAAATCTTATTTCCTTTCAGACATTCTTTTTTATCTTTTCCTTACCACATAATCTGCATTACTAATTATGTCATTATGGAACTGCTCTCTGATCTCATTACTGTGCTCTCTCTACACACTCTCTCTCTCTCTCTCTCTCTCTCTCTCTCTCTCTCTCTCTCTCTCACACACACACACACACACACACACACACACACACACACACACACACACAATCATAAGTCATGTTCTCCGGTTATTATCTCTGTCAAATAGAACTTAAAGCTCAACTGTCACTTCTAAACATACCCTCCTTGGAATATCCAAGGTTTACAAAATTTAGCTGCCTCCTTGCATGTACTGAGCTCTCATTTTTGCGATCTACTAAATCTGTTTTCTTTTTCACACTTCATGATTCCTTGTGAAGAAAATGGATCAAAACCATAAATGTGTTTTTAAATAGAAATGAGAACTAGGTTTCTAGAAGAGTCTGTCTTAGGATACAGTTATAGACTAGAGATGCTGGTTTCTCCTACTGTTTGGGGAGGTATAAAACTGATTTTTGTCAAGAGGAAATCAAAAGACATTCATTTTAATTTTACTCAGTATACTAATTACAGATTTCAAAATCCAATCACTGCATTTTAAGTGATAATTAAAGACCATTGTGAAACTGAAATCATAAAAAGGCATATACCAAACAAATTTTGAGGTTTATCAAGAAACATCATATTTCAATAATATGATGACTCAGTGATATTACCTATAATCATAAGTTTTTGAAATGTTTCATGTATGTTTTAATACCCTGGCAGCAGTTTCCCTCCTGAATTTCTCTATTTCTATAAACAGTTTAATGAAAATAAGCTTATAACTTAAACCTGAGAAGACTTAAACACCATTTGCATTGAGAATCATTTCTCATTAAATATTTGTAACAGTCTAAATACTTGATTCTGTTGTTAGCTTCCTTTGGAAGCATGATTTCAGTGAAAATGTTGAGAGGAATTAGCCCAGACATTACTGCATAAAAGCATATGTACACAAACGCAGACTCATATACACACATATGTACACATATATATTTATAAAAACTTAAAAAAACTTGGGGTCATTGGATAAATGTATGGGAAATTATATTTATAGCTACATGTACATCCTAATTTGTCACAAAGGAAACAAAACCTCCAAGTTTCTTGTCATTCTTTTATGCTACTAGATGGTTGGAGATGGAGGAAATCCCTTTTGATTTTTTACCTCAGGGACTTGTTTTCCATTGCTTTTCTTCATTTCTTTCTAGTCAACAAAATTCTGGCATTCACCTAAGCAAGTGGCTGCTTGACATGAAGACTGGATGGATTTCTTGTTTGTAGAGGAAGGTTCCTGCTCCTTCTCTGTTCTTTCTGCCTGCAGAGGTCCTGCTCCTGCCTCTTCCTCTCCCTCTGCTCTACAGTGAAGCCTGGAGGTACCTGTCATTCATCAGAAAGCAATAAAGCTTGAGATTCTTTATGCCTGTGGAGTGCCACAAAGCTACCCTGAGCTAAGGTACGTAGTAGAAAACCATGTTTTCTTTACAGCTCATTGCTCATCAGGTTGGTGTGGTTTCTTACTCCCCGTGTCAAATTTTTCATTTCTCTCCCTCCTCCAGTCTCTTACATGCCATCACCAAAATGAATCATTTAAGGTGCATGTCCAGTCTTTGGAGACGATTAGCAGAGTCTAGATTCTACCCTGTGTCTGTTTTGATCCAGAGCTAAAATTTAGAGAGACAGAGCCAGGTGCCCACCTCAGGCCTTTAATCCCAGCTACTCAGGAGACTGAGATCTAAGGATTACAGTTCAAAGCCAGCCAGAATAGAAAAGTCTCCATGAGACTCTCATCTCCAATTAGCTATTCAAATAGCAGAAGTGAAGCTGTGGCACAAACTAATATAGGACTAGCCATGAGGAAAAGAGCTTAGGGATGGTGCTAGGCCTTGAGTTCAAACCACATGACTGATGAGAGAGAGAGAGAGAGAGAGAGATGAGAGAGAGAGAGAGAGAGAGAGAGAGAGAGAGAGAGAGAGAGAGAGAGAGAGAGAGAGAGAGAGAAAGAGAGAGAGAGAGAGAGAGAGAGACAGAGACAGAGACAGAGAGACAGAGACAGAGACAGACAGAGAGAGAGACAGAGAGAGAGACAGAGAGAGACAGAGACAGAGACACAGAGAGAGACAGACAGAGAGAGAGACAGAGAGAGACAGAGAGAGAGAGAGAGGGAGAGAGAGAGGGAGAGAGAGAGGAGAGGGAGAGAGAGGAAGAGAGAAGGAGAGGGAGAGGGAGAAGGAGAGGGGGAGAGGGAGAGGGAGAGAGGGAGAGGGAGAGAGAAAGGGGGAGAGGGAGAGGGAGAGAGAAGGAGAGGGAGAGGGAGAGAGAGAGGGAGAGAGAAAACTCAACCGAGTTAAGAGAAGAATATGGAAGGGCAATAGAACTCTGATCAAGACCCAGTGGCTAGTACATCTCTCTGTCTAGGTTAGGCTTGAAGTATTGCTTGCCCTATGTCATCTGCTTCTTTTATAGACAGCATCATGTGTGGAAAAGGTTTCATAGAACTTGAATAGCTGTGTGTTGAGTGTATGCTAAGAGTGTGAAGCAATGGCAAATGACATTCCTAAACACAAAAGTTCTTTTTGTATAAAGTCATCCATAACTAATGTATACCTATTGAAATTGATCTTCTTACCATAAATTTCCTATGATGCCCTATGGATGTTGCTTCGGTTGTAACTTGGAATGTTTCAATAATGTGCACACATGTTTATCTGGTCTATTGAACAACTTAACCTACTTAAGTGATTCTATACATCGCCACAAAAATCCTACCAAGGTAGATGGAAATTTAATCAATAGGAAATGAATAATCTTAATTGAGTGGGCTAGCTTGTAGCTGTCAGGGAACTGAATGTGCTATACTTTTCTGAAGAGGAAATCCTTGATCTTAGCTATATATCATTTGCTTAGTTCAGTGATGGTGTTGGAAAGTGTTGTACTCTAATTCTTATAGATTTGCTAGTTGTGTAAGAGTTAGTCTACCAAATCTCAAAGATTACTTCATAGAGTGAAATAAATTATTCTGTCTCCATGACCTAAAAGTATGTTTTGCAGTCATAAATGAGAAGTACTCATGGCTCTTCCTTGTTGCTTCACAATCAAAATTCAAAAGGCAAAATCAGGCAAAGCAGAGTAAAGAAACTATAACATGGCCCTTGTATGTGAGATACCATCTGCATCAAATGTCTATAAACCTGAAAAGAGATGGTATGTGCTTTAGAAAAAAGTATGCACTTTATCATTCAGAGCCCAGATACTGTAACTATTCAAAACAATTTGACCGAGACATTTTCTTGCGAAGTACCATCTTTACAATCTGTTCTCTGAAAATAATTCTTTACTTAGATAGTTGGTATTTTTTTAATTCTGAGAGGTGTTTAACATTTAAGTCTTACCTACTTGCTTTTAATGGCACAATGATAGGACTGCTTAATATTGCTGAACTCTGACTGTGGTGCTCTCTTTGAAAAGACCAAGCTACCATTAGAAATGGGTCATGAAGCAAAAGTCATTAACTCATTTTAAAAAGGGCAGAGCCCATCAACCCATTACTGACAAACCCCCTTCCCGTGTCCATTTGCCTTTATTAAATATCACATTTAATATCTACCTCCGTGCCTGAGAAAGCTTTCCAAAATAGCTTGCCATGACAGAAATTAAAATTACAGGAAATTAAGTTTACTTTCAGGTTTTATTTAATGAGCAGCCTTATTCTCTTATGCAGTTTTATACATAACCTGAATAGTCATAATTATCAGGAATGCAAATAGTGATTCCAGAATTGCTAGTTTGAAAATATTCAAGGACTATTAAAAGAAGAAAATTCAATGAACAAAAGTAATGATGAAAAATAGATCAAGAAACGTTTAATTTCTTTCCTTGATGTTGTATGCAAAAAGATGAGATGAGAGGTTTGTACCTTTTTCTACACATCAAAAGTGTATTACCTTGAATTTATGTAGAGATAATAAAACAAAGCTGATGGGGAATGGGTTCCCTGTTTACACATGGCTAACTTCCATAATAACTTCACCAAGTTTCATTTTAGAATGGTTTTCCCAAAGCATCCTAAAAGAAACTTCTCATAATGAAGAAAGATAATCTATGCTCTATAAATCTCCTTTATGGAGGAAAACTTGTGTAGAATGACTTTAGCATCAGTTTCCCTTTGTTCTCTCACTTAGAAAGTAAACATCTTATAAATTTTTACCACTATGGGATTGAGTTAAAGGGGCCCTAGTGATATTAAGTTGCATTCATACCAAACACCTCTGTTGGGATTCCACATCTACTTACAAACAGAATATTAAAAGTTCAAATACTATATCTGTACTGGGTTTTCATAAGAAGCAAGTTACTTGACATAACTAATAAAACTATTTTAGAGGCAAAGCAAACATACAATTATAGTACCCCAAAATAGGATTTTTCATGTTTGGCTCATTTAAAACTGCTTTTTGCTATTTTGCTTATTACCTTTCTCTTCTCATTCATTTTCTCTTTGTCTCTCGTGTTTATCTGCCTTTCTAAACTCACTGTAAATATGTGTATATGTAAATATGTATATATACATATATGTGAATACATAAATACATTTTATATATCATTTTGCAATAAATACATATATATCATTTTTCAAGAAGTATTATTTTCTGCAGCAGATTATCTCAAAGCAGTTCAGAGCCACAATATAACTAATAGTAATCTTGTGAAGATGAATCTTGGTGTTCTTTCTCTGAGTTTTTTTTTTATCAGATCCTCTGGTTCCTGCCATTAGGAGCTTTCTCTTGCCCAGTGTCTCTTCCATCCGCTGTCATTCTGCCCACTGAGGCCCTGGGCCCATGGTCTGGACTCAAGTGTGTCCCCGTTGATTGCTACTAAATTCTTTCTGCTTCTGCCTCACCACATTCAGAGGTATTGAGCCGGTGATTTCTGTACCTGTTCAAATATTGTAAGACCATGTCAAATTGTTTGATTCACATTTGCCTGGTATATGTTTTCATCCATATATTTTGGCATTCTGAGAGTTTTTAATCTCAGTTTGTCCTCAGAAAACATTTCATCTAATTGAAAGAGTCATGTTTTTTAATTAAAAAAATTGAGCTACTTTCTCTTGAGTTTTAATTAGAGTGATTGCTATTAAATTGCACCTTACTTCTGCTATTTCAATTCAAATGATCAGCTAAATGTAACTCATGATTATTGCTAAATTGAGACTTATTGCTGACATCAGACTTTTTTCATTTATTCTTCTCTCTTTAGAATTTCCCATTTCCCTTCTTTCTTCCTTTCAGTATGGTATAATTTTCTTCTTCTGGTATAAAGTTTCATGGGAGCTCACAGCTGTTAATTCCAGTACTTGGGAGATTGAGGCAGGACTGTAAGTTCAAGCACAGCATATACTACATAATAAGACATTGCATCAAAAACATAGAAATCCAGAAAACAAGTAATCTACTTACTCTTTTTTATAATGATTGATAGACTTACATTGTTATTGACTCTCATAATCTGTGCTTTTTGATTACCAAAAGTAAACAAAGGCTTTTAGTGTGTGTGTGTGTGTGTGTGTGTGTGTGTGTGTGTGTGTGTGTGTGTACTGAGTCCTGAACTCGGGACTTGAACACTTTCTCTAAACTTTTTTGCTGAAGGCTAGTATTCTACTATGTAAGCTACACCTCCACTTCCAGATTTTGGTGCTTAACTGGAGTTAAGAATTTCTCTGATTTTCTTGCCTAGATTTGGCTTTGAGTTGTGATCCTCAAATATTAGCCTCATGGAAAGCTAGGATTACAGGCATAAGCCACAGGCTCCTGGGTTACTTGACAAAGACTTTTTAAACTTACTTTGTCAGGTGGGGTCTCTGATCCAGCCTCTGACTACTAGCCTTCTACCTCTGTCTTTGCCTTAAATTGATAAGCCAACATCTTCAAAACTTCTCTCCATCAAGTCTCAGAGTCTTCTTTGTTGCCTCTTCAAAACATAGCTATAAGAATCTGGACTGCAAAATTCTGCCATGTAGGAGAAAAAATAAACAGCCTACTTGCTTTTATTTCTTGTTTTGTATTCTTCTTCATTAGCCTGCACTAATTGTACATGTAGTAAGGTACAGTATACAAGTTCAGCTATATGGATCAAGTTAAATTCATTATCATGATGAACATCCCATGCTTTTTCTTATTATTACTATTTTAGACACTGTCTTACTATGCTTCCCAGGCTGGCCTTGAAGTCCTGGATTCAAGTAGGCAACTCTTATGTCAGCCTTCTGAGTGCCGGGACTCATCCTAGATCACTTCTTCATGTTTGAAGACATCAAACTTCTTGCCTCTAGGTCATATGTAGTCATTTCACTGTGCTTTAGAACAGCAGAACTGTTTTCTTTTATCTGAATTCCCTTTGGTATCCATCTTGTAATTCCCCTTACCTCTCTCAACTTCCCCATCCTTTAACAATGGCGGTCGATAACCAAGGTTATGTTCATGAGGAAGAAATTCTGTCTCTGAAGCAAATTAGATGGAAATAAATGACATTGTTTTCACTCAAATAAGCCAGACAAAGCAACAAAAATTGAATATTCCTTTTTACATGTGGAAAGGCAATTCTTTAATTCTCTTGCTAAAACTATTTGCCTTCTACCCTAGGATAAGCTACCTAATTTCTCTCCAAATCACTTCATAGGAGACTTCATAGTGGCTGGTTCCCTCCTTCCCTCCCTCCCTCCCTCCCTCCTTGCCTCCCTCCCTCCCTTCCTTCCTTCCATCCTTCCTTCCTTTCTTTCTTCTTTCCCTCCTTCCTTCCTTGCTTGCTTTTTCCTTCTTCTTACCTGAATTGGTTTGGGAGAAAGGCAATGACAGCCTTAGCAGTCCCCAACTCATACCTACATCCCAGACCCTGAATAGGTTATTGATAGAGCTTGCCTATTATAACATATCATCTAGATTTAGATGGTTAGAACCTTTATTTTAGTGTTTAAATTTGGAGTGAGTGATGTAGGAAGATGATAATCTAGCCTTCAGTCAGATTTTTCTCAACCTGAAATTTCTCCATGTCACAGTGCCTCTACAGCTGAAAATCATATATCAAAAATACCACAAAGGTAATAAAAATATTTGGATGAGGGAAAAATTAGTGTTTGTGATTTATCAGTGATAGATTTACAAATAAAACATTTCTTTATATAGGTCCTGGATATATATAGACTGGATTATGGTAGGGACAATCTTGGAGTAAAAGAAAGGCAAAAACTGAAGAACAAAGCAGGAAGGGAGCAGAACGTCGTGAACATTCGGCTCAATGTATCAGCCGAATGAAATACAGGGTAAGTGAAAGAAGCCAGGCCAGTGATATGTCAAAGCTAGTCTGGAACTAGATTATAAAGAATCCCAAGCCTGTAAGTTTGTACATTCCCCCAGAGCCAATAGAATTCAGTCCTGTATGTGTCTCAGAAATTAATGCCATTTTGAAATGCTCACATCCTTGGAGCTTTCCCCGTAATTCTACTCACTAGATCTTAAGGGCATGGAAGTAAGCATATTTTAAACTCCTCTATTGATTTCACAGGACTGAAGCTGCCAGTGTCTTGATAAAAGGTGCTCCTCTCAAGGTGTAGCCTGCAGACATGGTGAGTCTTCAGACTGCTCCTGTCTGCAATGAGAAACCAACTGTGAGAAGAAAAACCTGTAAAGAAATCTGGTGCAGCGATCTTCTATGTATCTAAACGCTTATCTTAAGAAATATAATCTTATATTTTATATCTTTTCTTCATTCTTATAAAGTCCACTTCATTGTGTCTTACAGAAGGATTTCACGCTAAGGATTAGAAATTACAACCATGTCTGGCCTCATCACAGATAATTTAAGAGAACTACCCTAAATGCTAATGGTGTTTATGAACAGAGAAGACATTTGTGGTGCTGTTTTAATACTAATAGGATGCTGGCACACTGAATGAATGAGACAGGACCAAGTAGAAGTGTACAGTGCCCATAGGTTTTGGTGGTCCTGGATCCATCACCCTATACCCAAGTATAGTAATGGGATGTGAGTAAGATATGCAGGTTAGAGGATCTAAGAGAGAGAGAGAGAAAGAGAGAGAGAGAGAGAGAGAGAGAGAGAGAGAGAGAGAGAGAGAGAGAGAGAGAGAGAGAGACAGACAGACAGACAGACAGAGACAGAGAGACAGAGACAGAGAGAGAGACAGAGAGACAGAGACAGAGACAGAAAAGAAAGAATCTGGAGAATTCTCATGGAAGATCTGTATCTTTCAGATTATAGAAAAGGAAGATGTCAGAAATGTAGAAAAGATATAAAATTAGTTTTCACCTAAAATAAGGTAGAAAAGAAACTTCAGGAGGAACACAGAGATGAGAAGTAGTGCTGATTCTATAGTGAAGCTGATGAGAATCTTTTTCTTTTTCCAATAGAGTAAACAACAAAACTTAAGGAAATCAGTTTTAATATGTTAATCGCATGTAAAGTCAAGAGTTATACTCAATGATGTTTGGTAAGCACGATGCCTTTAAATGTATCTCCTAAGTCTCATACACTGAACCCCAAACATCTAATGTGATGGTATTTAGAAATGGAACCACAAGAAATTAATTATGTCATGAAAAGGGAGATATTTCCATGAGGTGAATGTCTTTATAAGCCAGTACAGTTAAGAAGCATCCATCTGCAAGCCAGAAAGAGTGTTTGTTCCAAAAACAACAAAAAAAAATCAAATGGAATCTATTGGCACCTAGATGATGAGTTGTCACAGACTTGAGAGCAATAGGGAATAAATTTCTGTTCTTTAAGTACTTAGTATATGGGATTTTCTTTTTAATTTTATTATCAGGGTGATTTATAGAAAGGTTACAATTACATTCACAAGGTAGGGAGTACATTGCTCCTTGAACATCTTTTTTTCCCACTTTCCCTCCCAAGTTATAGAGTTCATTCCCAATATGTTGTCCTTGTGAATATCCCTGTTAAACTGTTCCATCCTTTGTCCTTTGTCTCATCATCTTGTTTTCCCTTCCCTTCTCTAATTTAAAAATAAATAAATATGTGTACACTACAACAGGTACCAAAATTAGATATAGCAGCAACAGAGAATAAACTATAAGGGGAAAAACAACAACCACAACAATAAATCTGCTGTTTCCCTGTCTTGGAATTCATTTCGCTTACCCTTATCCTTTATGGTCATATGCACATAGCTTTTGACCTATTAAGCTCCTTATGGCATTTTCTTAAGCTACCCAAGCAGAGTAAAAATACCAAAGAAGTAGAGTCAGTGAAAGCAAATTCTTCTCTAACAAATATAACCAAGTTAACAATGAGAAAAACTCAGGATTCTAGTTTAAGGAAAGAGAAAGGAACACATCGTATTTGAGGAGTGAAGAGCTGACATTTTTCCTAGGCTCATTAAGAAAGATAGCAGTTTGTAGATTCTTGACTCTTTAAAGAAAATTCATGTAAGGAATCTATAACTCCATGCACCTTCATCTAACCTTGGAACATCAAATACATGGGGATCTTAAAAGCAGAAAAGATCAAAGATCTCACAGGTAAAACAACTGCATAAAGGGAAAATGAACCCTACATGGTAGGAAAGACAGTGGAGATAGTGAAACGAGCACATGCAGAAGTTTGTAATGAGCCAAAATTCCTTTTAAGGGAATAAGGCAAACTAAAGACGAATAGAAATGAGCTTCCCACTAAAGAAATTTTCCTTTTCAAGAGGAAAATTTTCCAAGTGATAAAAATATGGATGTAGGAAGAAAATTGAGCAAGACTGAAAGAACATGGAAACTTTTAAACATTCAATAGTTATATAAAATTACCAGTATATCTTGTAATGTTTACAATATAGAGACATGAAAGTAGGTAAAAGAAGCATCTAAGTCAAAAAGAGGTAAAAGAAGCCAAAGTATTTTATGTCGCTGCTGAAAACACAGTATGCGAAAGCAGGACACTCATGGCCTATGCCTGTAGTTCTAGCTACTCAGGAAGCTGAGATCTAAGGGTTCTGGCTTGAAGCCAGACAGGGAGAAAAGTCTCTGAGAGACTCATGTCCAGGTACCCACTCAAAAATCCAAAAGTGATGCTGTGGCTCAAGTGATTGAGCATGACCCTTGACCACAAAGAGGCTCAGGATCAGTACCCAAGCCCTGAGTTCAAGCCCTACAACTGCCACAAAAAAAAAAAAAAAGAGTCTTGACTTAGTGGGGAAGCTGCAGGTGCAACGGTGAAACTGGTACAGAACTGATGCCTAGAAGATGATCAAGATCATGTTGAATGCTGTTATTCTATAGAAAAACAGGTTTACATGTGTTTATCTTAATGTGTGTTATTTCATTATTTTATTCTGCATACTATCTTGGGTCATTTTCTTCATTTTTTCCAGTAAGAAAACTGAGTCTGTTGGGTGTTCTGATTATCAAAGTGGGTGAGTCAAAATGGGGTTGGTGTGTTTCCGCATGCCATCATTCCCATAAGAAGGAGTGTTGGAAGGAGAAACACAGGTGGCCATCTCTTGTGTATCAGCAGGCTTGTAGCACTAGAACTATTGTTTTTGGTTCTGGTGGGCCTCAAGGAAATGGAACACAAAAGCATGAGAATATAACACTTCTGAAACTTGGAGAAATTATGTGAAAGCCCCATTTTCTGTAATTTATTGATCAGATAGATAAATCACTTTTCCTCCCAGGGAAAGGATCTCTGTCAACACACACATATCCCTTTATGAAAAATGCTGCCAAATTTTCCCATCTCATTTTATTCCACAATTGTCCCTGTTCGTCCCAATTTTCTCTTGGAATCTAAGGATCTCTGCACTTTGTTTTTCTACCTTATAATTACATGAGTTCTGTCTATCCTATGTTATTTTTCTATCAAGTAAGCCTTTACTAAATTTCATAAAAATTGACAGAATCATTTCAGGCTGGGGTTCTAATTTATAACATCTACAAGCTACAAGTTATGAAGATCTTACCAGAAATTTACAATGAAATGCCATTGCAGTTTTTGGTATGAATTAGTATTTCTATTGTCCATGCTCAGCCTGGAAGAGAGTTAGCTTTTTAAATGATCACTGAAAGCCTTTCTCTTTGTTCTAATACACTTTACTAATATATATTAATAATATTAATACATCTAACAAACCAAGAATATGATTGGCCAAATTAAATTCTTTTTATAATAAGTCTATCAATAACTCTCTGTATAATTCTTTCATGAAGAAAAAGGGTAAAAGTCATATGTTCATTTAAAAAAGGTAAGATATGATAAAAAAACAAAAAAGGAGGGGGAAGGGCTACAAAAGCATTTGCAGAGTATAAATTTCATGCAATATGACTAATTCCAGTGCTTTAATTATTCTGAAGCTGGACCTTCAAACTAAACTTTGTAATCTAATTAAGGAAGTCCATCATATAGACAAAGAATAAAGCAACATGCAATTAACATTTCCTAAAAATGAAACCAGCATGAGAACATTTTGATTTACTCTAATTATACTCTTAATTCTGTGCCTAATTCAGCCTCTGCATTAAAAAATAAATGCCCTTTAAAGGTCTTCTCCAAATTGTAGTAGGTTAGTATTTCTCTTGCTCTAGATGCTTGTAATATAACTAAAAGTAAGAATTACAATGAGTTCTCAATTCATAATTTCATAATCCATATTATAACAGTGGATGACAGAAAGTTGGCCTAGAATGATCCCATAAGGACCATTTGCAGTAATCATACTCCAAAGACTTTTAAGGATAGAGCTTTCATCAATTGGCCTCAGTCATTTCTATGTACTTGAAAGAAATGTCTTAGAAAAGGATTAGATCCAAAGATCTTGAGGTTTGCAATACTGGCTGTTTCTCGGTCACTGGATTTTACACTCCCCGTAGCACCATGAGCTCACTAAGCTTCCCTGAAGCATTTGCTTCTAAGCATGGCGGCATGAAGTGTCTCTAATGTACATACCTCAATATACATCTATTCATCCCGAAACCCTGGTTATATGTGACTTCAGGTGTTTAAAGAGTCTGAAAACAAGAACATTACTTTGCAAGTACTGGAGATAAAAAGTGAATAAATCCATGGGGCTGAGAGTGTGGCCAAGTGATAGAGTGCTTGCCTAGCATGCATGAAGACCCCGGCTTGACTCCTTGTACCACATGCATAGAAAAGCCAGAAGTGGAGCTATGGCTTAAGTGGTAAGAGGTCTAGCCTTGAAAAGGCCCAGGAACAGTGCTGAGGACCTGAGTTCAAGCCCCAGGACTTGAAAAAAAAAAGAAAAGTGAATAAATCCTATGATAATCTCAGTAGAAATTGTATCATGGGTTATAAGAAGTAAAGGATCATAATATCAAATTGTTTTACTATACAGATATAGAATTAATATTGAGAAAACTGTTTTGGCCATTTTTCCATCAAATCCTACCCAACATGGAAACAAGTCAGCCACTTTACTGATGCTTAAACTTTTCGAGTAAAAAAGATCAAATTTCAAACCTGACTTTTTCATTTGATATATGATGATAAGAACAGTTATTTCTCTAATCCTTGGTTTCTTGAACTTTAAAATATAAACATATAAATACATGAGAATCATAATTCAAAAAGATAGATTCTGATGGCACTTATGAATTCACGGAATAAATAATAAATATAATTCAGAAACAATTTTTTATGAATCAGTTGATAATTCATATATATGATTTATACATTTGTGAATATCAAATGAAATCATCTAGAAGAAATCATTGTTCTCACTATTGAATATTCTCTTAATGTCATATTCTAAGGAACTGAAAAAGATAATAAAAATGTCACATAATGGTTTTCCAGATAACTGATCAAGGAACAAAACCAGAGCAGAGAAAACTTTTAGATATGAAAAATCATGAAACTGATGTTTTACTTAAACTACCCGACTTGACACCTCACAGTTTCTAAGAGTAACATGTCATCCTGTTCTTCATTTACCCTGAAAATAGGAGGATAAAGTATATTCCCAAATACAAATTTATCATCAAATCATGTAGTGGAAACAGGAGGAACAGTTCTAGGGAACATTAGCCAAGAACTATAATAAATAAGTGGCAAAATGATATTGTTTCATAGGATCCATCCAACTATACTCACAATGTATATATTTGTGGCATTTGTTTTACACCTAACAAGAAATCCTAAACCCTTACCCAAAAGGTAACACAATATTCATTTTAATGGATATTTTGTTTACCATCTAAGTAATAATGTACTTAACTACTGACTCAATAGTTAACATTTTTGTGGTTATAATTGGTAGAGTGTTTTAAAATGAGATACTTCATTTTCATTGAAGTAAAGTCTCTAAATTATTGTATTATACAGTAAAGGTCAAGAATTCATGAGGAGTTTCTAAACAAATAACCCAATAGTTGGTGAAAGAGCTTTGTTGAAGTAGAGCTTGTCCCTGATTCCATGTGTGATTTTTTCCTCACTTTTAGTGATGAAAGCGATTTCAGAGAGCATGCTGTGAGCTTCCAGCATCCTATTCTAAGACCTGAGACGTGTAAAATAGGAAAGGCTGTGACCAACCAGGAAAGGTTACTGCATTGTTGGTGAAATGATATATATGGATATAAAAAAAATATCTAAAGAATATCAAAAAGAGAAAGATTTCCACATGCCTCCAATGTTAGAAAAAGCACTGTCAACCACTTAGAAAAGATATACTTAGAAAGAAGAGTATCTTCAAAAACTCCATGCATGCATTCCTGGAGGCATGGAAACTTTTAAGAACTTGCCAAAGGAATGCCTGTGCTTTTTCCTAATAACATAGGAAAGAAAAAAAAATAGTTTGTCCTCATTGATAAGAGTAATGTAGCTTGCAATAGTGATTACATAAAATAGTATCTATGGAAATGAACTCCAAGAATTGGAAAAAAAAGAGTTTTTATTTTTCTTTCTTTATTGATGCTTCGGTTTTTATTACCTTTTGTCTTGTTTGTTAGCTTATCTGCCTTTGGGAGGGAAGGGGGAACACAGAAAGGGAGGGACAAAGGATAAACAAATGTAGCTATGATACCCACTAGACACTGTGTTGAAAATGAACTATACAATTTGTAAGTGGGATGGGAAGGAGAACTGTGAGACAGTGAGGGAAGAAATGTACTTAATGCTTGACTACTATCCATCATGTTCACAATATATATAATATATATTTATAAATAAATGTATATTTTAAAATGTATAAATATATGCATCTATCTATCTATCTATCTATCTGTCTGTCTGTCTGTCTGTCTGTCTGTCTATCTGTCTATCTATCTATCTATCTATCTATCTATCTATCTATCTATCTATCTATCTAAATGAGCCTAATGCCAGGCTCCCCCTATAATCTTAGCTTCTCAGGTGACTGAGATCTGAGGATCCAGGATTAAAACCAGCAGAGGCACTAAAGTCTGTGAAACTCTTATCTCCAGTTAACCACTAGAAAACCAGAAGTGGTGCTATGGCTCGAGTGGTAGAGCACTAGCCTTGAGCTGAAGAGTGCAGGGACAGTGCCCAGAGTTCAAGCCCAACAACCTACCAAAAAAAAAAGAAAGAAAGAAAGAAAAGAATAGGAGAGAATAGCTAGAGAAGTAGAGTAAGATAAGACGTGAAACCATGAAGAGCTGAGCACTGGAGAGGAGAGAAATAATATTGAATAAGATAAATAATTTTGAATAAATGATCTTGTAATAACTGGAGTACAGGAATTAATTTCAAATCTTTGTATATTTATTTTTCTTGCCAGAATAATTAGTGGGACTTTGAATAGCTAGGAGTAAATTCAATCAGGGCACCTGAGCAGTGTGCTACCCACACGCTGAGATTCATAAATGAGCAGGAGAAGATGTTATCTAAGTATATCCCGGGAGGCTTGCCTCTTCAATATAACAAATGACAATAAAGGTGATTTGTGATTAGACTTTACATTATTTTAATATATTTCCTTTGGATAAATTCTTACAAATGAGATTGCTAAGAATTTCAGTTGGATGCCATAATTTATTTAACCAGGCCTGTTTGGGAATGCTCTAGAGTTTTCTCTTCATTTTTCATCATTATAAAATAATAACTATTGAAACAAATGTAACTGTACATACTGTATCTTTAATATGTTGGTGTTTCACCTTCCACAGCTAGGATTACGATGTGAACCACTGGTGCCACTGGTGCCCAGCCCAGTAGAATGTCTGTAACTGATGTGGAGTACGTGGTTGTAAGCTGATAGTGGTGTCAGGTATGGATGTGGCCACTTTTCTAGAGAAAGAGCAGAAAGAAGGAAAGGTACACCTCTCCTTGGTTTCCTCTGACTCAAGGGCTCTTCCTCTTATTTGAGTAGTTCTGAAGCTAGTTCTGCCCTTTTATGCCTCACTTCATAGTCTGGCCTTACATACTGCAAATGATTCTAAAGAATTACCTGATGAAATAGGAAATCATCTGAAGTTTAGGAAATGTCTTTGCCAAATGAAAGACAAACAAATGAAAATCCCTGGCAAATAAATAAAACAACTATTCTGCAACCAAGAAATAGAAACAGCTTCTTAACAAAACATAGGTGTCAGTAATATTTAATCAATTTGCCAAGCAATTTTAATCACATGCTCATTAACATTTTAGCAACGAATTATAAACTTCGATTTCCAATATTATTTGCCAATAGACATACTGAATAGTAGCTTCCACTAGTAATAGCCAAAAAAATATATTTCTAAAATTTCCAAGTATGCTTACAACATACACATTGAAATAATTGGCAGCAAACCTAACTAGAAAAGCATAAATTCTGAATTAAGTTAACATTAAGTTAAAGTTGTATTAAGTTAAATTAAGTTAAAATCGTGTTATAGCCCATTAACAGATGACAAAGGTAAATCTTTCAAAGGACTAAGGAAAGGCTTCATGAGAAAACCAGTAAACAAAGTTTAGAATTGTGACTATCAACCTAGAAGCATATATTTTGGATTAATTAAAACAATAATATTGTTAGGAAAGAACATAAAGTATTTTTAAGCTATAGATCTTTTTCAAGGAATAAATAGGAAAGATAGTGAAGAAAAAGTCTGACAAATTTGGCTTTATCAAACACGAACTTCTGCATAATTGTAAAAAATGCTACAAACAAATAGAAACAGGAAAGTGAGAGATTTCTTCTCTATAACAGTGAAAGGTACTGGTATATGCCAGCTAATTAGATTCTGTAAATTTATGTCTTGTGTTAGTAATCATCTCTGCCACCGATTTTGACTTTTTAAATTTTATTTATTTATTTATTTTGTGGGTCATGGAGCTTGAACTTTGGGCCTGGGCACTGTCCCTGAGCTCTTTAGCTCAAGGCTACTGCTCTACCCAAGCCCCACTTCTGGTTTTATAGAGGTTAATTGGAGGTAAGAGTCTCAGGTCCTTTTGTGCCCAGGCTGGCTTTGAACCTTGATCCTCAGATCTCAGCCTCCTGAATAACTAGGATTACAGGAATGTGCCACCAACTGTGACTTTTAACGTGACTATTCTCATGAATTTCTTTATTCTAGTTGCTGCCTGGAAATCAGTTTTTAGAGCTAAGTTTTTGGAAACCTAGTCATACTCTGTTTATCTTTGGCCTAATTAAAGCTTTCATTCCCTCTGTGGTTGTTTGTGGTGTTTCCTGCTCCTTCTTCATCTCTTTGAGTCAGACCATCCCACAGATGCTTACATGCTAAAATCTAGCAGTCAACAGCAGTCATGTCATGAATTAAGATATCCCCTTCACATAGTATGCTTTCTGTAACGTGGGTAATCTCCACCACCACTGTGGCAAAGCTTCCAGGAAAGCACCATATAAACCATAAGAAAAGTTTAATTCCCCTGGAATGCTGGAATGTTCCCTTTCATTCTCATCCATTCTCTCTCCCGGCTGCAGCCACACATACCCTACACCCCATGTTGGAATGCATCGTTCTGTTATCTCTGCAAGCCACACTGCCTCCTTCTGAGAGTGGTAGAGCTGCAACTTTTTTTTTTTTTTTTTTTTTTTGCCAGTCCTAGGCTTGAGCTCAGGGCCTGAGCACTGTCTTTGGACTTTCTCAAGGCTAGGGCTCTACCACTTGAACCACAGCACCACTTCTGGCTTTTTTGCTACATATGTGGTACCGAGAAATCAAACCAGGATCTTCATGCATGCTAGGCAAGCATTCTACCACTAGGCCAAACTCCCGGCCCCACATTTTTTTTTATTTCTCATGTTCTCCTATGCTGTTGTCTCAGAGTTTCACCTGCCTGAC